>NC_089749.1:3435383-3502883 GCF_040412425.1 Macrobrachium rosenbergii | reverse complement strand
AGACAGTCAGCTTCCCTCGTTCCCAACTCGCACCCCATGACGTAGGGTATTGTATGGGAAATGTTTTAGTGTAAATAACACCTTCAAGTAGGGTCATAAACATTGGTAAATATGTGAGACACAAGGGTGGCCCTGTACACGTTGGTTCGGATACAAAGGGAGCTGGGGATTCTCCTTCTTATTGGATAAAAGAAAATTATACTCTTGTGCCTAACGTATGTTTATACCTTCATGTATTGATACACCCACTTCAGATATCACTTTTAAATACTGGTCGTCATAATAAATATTTTTCTCTCATAACATTACCAGTTTCAACAAGGAATTTTTGGGAAGGAAAACTACAATTGCTCATTCATCTGCTTCATAAAATTCAATTTACCCTTGCGCATTATCAAGGCTGTCCATTAGCTTGCAATATTAATTATTATATTTAATATAGTAATCTAAGCACTTTTCACAGGAGATTTCTATCGTCCAGTGATATGGGATTATTTATTTGATGATTATTTGCTCAACGTAATGAATGATTTTTGCTGATTTACGGTTATAGATTAATCAATCAGCAGTGAATAAAGAGACTTAAACTTCATCTTTCATAATTCTAAATGAAAGGATTGCAGTGGTTTCCTGTCCTTTCATGGGTACTTCGAAAATAAAAAATAAAACCACAATCTTATTTAGCGGACTTGGAAAGAGAGAGAGAGAGAGAGAGAGAGAGAGAGAGAGAGAGAGAGAGAGAGAGAGAGAGAGAGAGAGAGAGAGAGAGAGAGATAAAGCCTCTTAACATGGAATGAATCGAGTAACTCGTTTCAGTGCAAATCTGGCTCGGCTGTTACGCAGACAGTGATAAAGTGGCTACTCCGATTTTTCAAGTATTGAATAAAGCTCCTCCAACGGCGCAAGCTTGGAAATGATACTAACAAAAGCGTTTATGGATGGAAAACAGGGAGACTAAGTTGGGTAAAACCTAATTATAAAAACAGTTGCCGAAAGCATTCGGAAAAAAAATGTCCAAAGTAATGTTTATAAGCGAACAAAAAATGAGTATACTTAATTCTCTGAAAACAAATATACAAAAAAATATAATTTCCGAGAATATAAAAGGAAATGCTACCGTAATTCCAAGTAATGGTAATTTTTGGTTATTAAAAACTAGAATTCTTGGTAATTAAATAAAGGGCATAATTCCTAGTTATTATAAAAATTAACGTCATTTCTAGCGATTTTTGGGGATGAGTTGAAGGTCTACAGCAGGGAGAACTTTTTGAAACATATGTCGTCGTTTTCACCTAAATACACAATCATGTACAGTAGGAAAGAAAGATTAGCAAACATTTTCATTTTTGAGGCCGCAAGGATACTAAGTGGGTCACTCACCTTTTCATTTATCATTTTACTTCGAGCCCTTGAAAACAGCTTAGAGGGGAAAGCAATTATCTTTGAAATATTCGGTTATGGATAATGAATTTCTTGACGAAAAGTAAACCAATTCGATGTGTGAGTAAAAGCTCTGTGAAGTAGTGCCCAGATAGCATTACTCCTAAAGTTGAAGAATAAGGGCTGTAAAAATTCATAATCAATCCGGTAAAATTACTTTTCCTTAAAAGTGTTTTTACTTTAAGGTCACTGCCACATTCACACTTTAATTGTAAAATCGTGGATGAACCCACTTTGTAGACAGCTTTGAGAGCATTAGCTGCTTCACACACCTACATATTGTACAAACCGTTGTTTGTACACCACATGCGTAAAAGAAAACTCCACTCTCTCTCTCTCTCTCTCTCTCTCTCTCTCTCTCTCTCTCTCTCTCTCTCTCTCTTCTTTAATCGCTGTTTATAGGATTGACACTTTCTTTCTAATAAGATTGCCGCCTTGTTGAGCTAGCAATGCAAAGAAGGCACAACTAGGAAGGATTAGGCGTGCGCTAGGCCTAAATCCCTTGAGCTCTGGAAAAGCGTAATAGACAAACGACGTCATCAGTAACGCGGTTGTTTTTGCACTCGATGGTTTGGTCTGTTTGGCTTCTAAAATTTAGGATTTTTATAGAAGTTGTAATTATATTTCAATTAAAATAAGTTTCATTCATATATCAATGTTTTAAATCATATGCGGCAGTTTGTGAATAAAAGTGAACATCTCACATCTGGGACAATGACTAATAATTTTTAAAACAGCATTTAATAAAATACCTAAATTTAACAGAAACCAATGCCACTTTGTTTTGAAGAAGCTCATAATGAGGCTTCCAGTCGATAATTACAAAATATGGTGCTAATTAATAATGTAACTTCAGGGGATTCGGTGACAATTGGATGGTAAATATCGAAGTTTTTATTTATCTTTATCGTTATGAAGGAAAGATATGATATTTACCGTGTAACAGTATTAACCGAGATGTTCAATGTTCGTAAGAGTAGCATCAAACTATTGAAGATATTGGGGGAATTTGACTTGAGCTATCTACTTGGGGATGGGAGAACCCATAAATCGGGTAACACTTCGCCCAACAATCTACGAGACATCCCCCACAAACAAACTCGCCACACCCACACCCATCCCACCCACCCCAACGAACCTTCCAAAGAAGATAGCGCGTGACCTGACGCCGTTCATTTCCTCCCATCATTGTATTTCCTACTTGTTGAATTCCTCGAATACAGCCGCAGTAGCAGCTTCGAGGAATGAAAGTTTCCTCCGGGGCTCCTCTTCACAAATGTTTCTGTTGACAGAAGGTGTACGATGAGACACCCCCCATCCCCCCACTTCCAATATCCTTCAATCAACATCCCAAAGAAGACAATGAAAATTCTTCTTGGCATCTGAACAAATGAGTCCCTGTTCAGATGTCCTCGGGGCACGAGGTACCACCAGGTCGACTGTATCGCAATGAACTTTTTCAGCTTGTTTTAAGTATACTTTTTTGTTAAGCATTGGTACACGGTCTTCAGAGAAAGAAACACCATCATCTACTGTTGATATGTCATAATACTATCATAACGATTGCTGATGAAGACGAATTGACGTGCCTCAAGGCTTGAAACTAAGTCTGGTTTTCGTTTCCCGCAAGTTATGAGCACCAAGAACCAACTTCCATTCCCCGAAACACTCCATAATGTCGAATAGAAACTAGATTACGTGAAGGCTACCGATGCCAAACACTACACCGAATCTGCTATCACTGTACTTACCCGACAGGCCATCTGCTTCTCAAGAACTTGAGTGAACTGCCCAACACCTTGTGAACGATTGCTTCACAATGAACACTGTCGAGAAGGGTGCTAAGATGTCATACGAATTATGTGAGCAGCGATTCACACAGGCACGGTAACCTTTCATTACAAGAAATAAATGACAACAGCCTTCAAAGAGGGTGCATGTAATTGAAACATATTGCCAAAGCCCATTCTGCTGGTAGCACAACAGTTGTAAATGCCAAAAAGAATAGAGAGAGAGAGAGAGAGAGAGAGAGAGAGAGAGAGAGAGAGAGAGAGAGAGAGAGAGAGACTAACAATGTCATTGCTTGAGAGGGAAAATCAGAGGTTTTAACAAATAAGACAGGGAGAGCTTGCGCGCACGAGGGACAGATAGAGAGAGACACAGAAAGAGAAAGCAAGCAACACAATCATGAAATCTAACTTCTATCAGTCGTCCCCCTGAATCTTAGAGATTTCCAAAACCTGAAGAGTCCCTTCACCTGCGTCTCTGTTCTTATTAAGTCAGTCCCCATTAACGATGACAAATTGAAATGATTAATGGCTAAATGGGTGTTTAACTATCACTTATTGCCTTTCGAATGATATTGGATTTAGATTCGATTTTCCTAGTTCTCTAGGCATTGATTACTATTAGGTAATCTCAATGAAAGGTTCCATCAAGATAAGCATTTAATTAAATAATAGGATATAAAGGCTGATGAATCCAATCCTAATTTATCTTCCAGGGTGAAGCGGAAATTACCAACTCGAAGTTCGATTGACGCCAGAGAGCAACAGTTGCTCAGTATATCTTTGGCTTTTTTGGAATTATAATAATTAACAACGTACCGGTCTGTGACATCACGACACAAGAGAACCTTAATTCAACATTCCTATAACTCTCTCTCTCTCTCTCTCTCTCTCTCTCTCTCTCTCTCTCTCTCTCTCTCTCTCTCTAAGAACAACAGAGTTAATTATGGCAACGATTTTGGCATCACTACTACAAAGCTCTAATTTTTAGGACTTTCAACATCTGGAAGAAAGATTGTAAGACTATTGTGCGTTTAATGTACTTGGAAATCCCACATGAAAGTGCACCACGAATACAGCTATGAGTGCGGACTATTTCTCTGACACACACATACACACACACACACACCCACACAAAACTTCTCCAAATGGTTTTCATTATACAGTCATTTCGTTTTCTTCAATCATGTTTGTCTCTTATCCGTTTTAATGTAGCCTATGATCAATGATAAAAACTGAATGTAGGAAAAAGTAAAAAAAAAACTTTCGGTCTTTGAATTAATATTCTTTCCACGTATCAAACTGCTTTAAATACTAATTGAATTCTGACCTAGAATGACCTTTCAGTCAAAATAGTGAATAGGAAGAATATCATAATCATTTTTACAACAATCTTCTCATGGATATCAGTTTAGCTGTTGTTACATTCCATTAATTTGGCCATCTCCTCTTCATTTTTCAAATATCTTACTGAGTAGTCATTTGTCGCAAAAATCTAAGGCAAAATGATTGAAAATGCAGTCTACGGTTATTTCCTATTCACAATAATACTGTATAGCTGTTTCTCTCGAATATCTTTCAACGTCCAGCATTTCCCTGGCACACTTTCTACGCAAATATGCTTCATAATAATTTTATAAATAATTGAGTTGCATTCCTTGGTAAAAATGGAAAAAGATTTTCACTCTACAGATGGCACTGTTTTTCACAGGGGTGGAAATAGCAGGATTTTTGTTTTTCCTTTGAAAAACAATGTAACCTTTGAGGAATATTTTTTAGTCTTTTTTTCACACAAATGAGTATTTTGATATAAGGAATATGTACAATACTGACCCCAATGGCAATAAATTCTCAAAAATAATTCTTTCTATTCAATAAAATCCTAAAATAGTAATAAAATTATCAGGGAAACATCAAATTATTATAAGGATTCTTCAGAACATATCCGTTAATGTTTTTTCAAGGAAAAGTTTCAAGAATTTAAAATCAAGTGAAGTAAAGTTAAATTTTATTATATGAAGTAAAATTACTCTTGTTAATAAATCTTCAACTGGAACTGTTAAAATAATGACCTCATTTGTGGGATGATAGCTCAGAATCTCATCCATCTCTAGGTTTTATGTTCAGTCCATAAGCTCTTCTTATTTGTATGAGAAACATTACTGCGAAACAAACGAAGTATGGAAATGGACATCTCTGGTGAAGTGGGAAAGTGATTGAAATCACTTCTCAAAATATGAATATTCATGTGGAAACTAACAAAGGGGAGATTTGTCAAGAAACAATAGATGCAAGTTATTTTCACCAATCTGTTTTTTTTAACAGAATCAAGATTATATTCGTTAACCCTATCGGGAGTGTTCTATGAGTAATTCATACAAAATATAAACTATACATTTTAAAATTCTTTTAAAAAATTTCGTTTTGTATATGAATAGAAATCTCTTTAATATATTTTGACGGATTTTTCGACTTTTTCAATTTCTTTGAAGCTGACATTTCTAAGTAGTCTGCTTGATTTGTTTTGCTGAGATGCTGAACTTTTTTCCTCGCAGTTAAAAATATATCTTTTAACATTCCTGTCACACTTACTGGTATTATTATTATTATTATTATTATTATTATTATTATTATTATTATTATTATTATTATTATTATTATGCAATATGTTATTTCAACACTCCATGTTTCACTCATTCCCTGCCTTAGAAATCTATAACATCCACTCTCTGGTGAGCAGTAATGTAAGAATAAACTAAAGAAAAAGAAAAAAAAGAAACGCTAATCAAGAAGAACGCTTGAAGCGTAATAACATTACTCGTATTCAATGGAATCTGCTTGAATCAAGACTTGTACCTACCTACATTATTATTATTATTATTATTATTATTATTATTATTATTATTAAGTAATCTAACATTAATATCATTCTTATTACAAAGGGTAACTAATGCCTATGGCGTTTTGGAAATTACTTTTCTTGATTAAACATAATCCCAAGATCACTGTGGCATTGGGCTGAAGAAAAATGTTGAATATAATCACTGATGAATTGAAATCATATATCATATACGGTATTAATAAATTGTCATCTTTCTTCTAATCATAATAATTTAGTCTCTCCCTGTAATCTTCATCGAATGATTATAGCTGTAGATTCTTTAACTCTAATGAGAGATCCAGTCATTTAGAAAACATAATTATCGGATTCTAATAATTTTCCATTACAGCTAAAATAACATTAGATAATAAATTCATTTCCTCAAGAAGTAACTTCTGAGTAGAGGAATAATTCTGTCAATGTGCCTCATGTGGTGCACTGTAGGCATAAGGCTACTGACGGGCATATGCAGCTTTCCTCCGCCCCCTAACTGCACTCACTTTTCAATCTTTTACTTAACCTCTTTCCTCGCTTCCATTCTTCTGCCTTGCTGTTCATCATCTCTAACTATTACTTCCTGTGAAACTGTGGTTTTGTTTCTTAGTTCCATCTTTAATCCTTGTAATTTATCTCTATTATTTCTGGATCTCTCTCTCTCTCTCTCTCTCTCTCTCTCTCTCTCTCTCTCTCTCTCTCTCTCTCTCTCTCTCTCTCTCAAACTTCCTCTGTTAACTGTCTTAAGCACCGAATGGCTGAGAGTACCCCAGCACTCGGCTCGACAGCCTAAATTTCACAGATTTCACAAATCTGGAAATAACTAAAAAGATCATTTCTACTTAACTCATGAATCGTAAGGAAACCCTTTCAGAAATTCAGTATGGTTACTCATCCGGATCTCATTTTCGTTAAACTTAATATTCGCTTCAACTATTCAGTGACTCATTATCCCAAAGTCTTGGAAATACGTAACTATCACAGGTAAAAACCTTATAACAGCCTCCTCTCTTGTTAATTACGTTAATTACTATGCAAAGGTTATGTGTTCCCCATGATTAGAAGGCATAAAACGCCATTACGTACCAAAGTGCTTATAAGATGGCGTATTCGTAAGGGGGAAGATTATCCCCTTTATTCATAATTTCATAATCAGAGTATTAAGACCTTCTTATGAAATGAATTCGACAGCAATTATATCGCTGAGGACCCTTCTATTAAATGAAACGTCTAAGTTCTCTGAGAGTTTAATGGGAATACTAATATATATATATATATATATATATATATATATATATATATATATATATATATATATATATATATATATATATATATATATATAATTTATAATTTATAAGATAAAGGAGAGAGAAGGAGAGGGAATAAAATCCAAAATCAGGCTTCCGTTATACTACCCTTCGAAAACGAGTTATTATTATGCACTCAGATCTCTCTCTCTCTCTCTCTCTCTCTCTCTCTCTCTCTCTCTCTGTTGGGGTTTGTCAAAAAAGAGCATGTTCAATGGTAGCGTTAATTGCATCTGATTCAACATTATTGTTTCCGTGACCCTGAGCTGCCCTCTAACAATTACTGTCCTCTGAAGGTCATCGTCCTTTGTTTCAAGTGTGTGGGATTCTGAAGCCTCCAATTTGAGCTTTTTGGAGGTAATTAGAATATGGGGAGTGTTTCTGATGTCTTATTTTCTCTTATTTATGTTTTGTGATTAAGCGTTCTGAATCATATAGGACACAGAAAAATAATTTTTAATCTATTGGCAGTTTATGTCAAGTTATTTTTCTCCAAATGCTTATTACTGCCATAATACTGTTTTTGTTACAGCAAATATTTCTTAAAGTCAGAATATCAGTCATAATCTGAAATTCTACTCTGCTTTCTTCCAACGCTAGGTGTGCAAAATGTTTCCTTGGGGATATAAATAATGCTTTGTTTTAAGAAAGTAGGACGACTTGATTACTGATGCTAAATGTTGATTTACATCGTAACTTTCGGTTCTTTTTTCGTAACTGAATTAGGGAGGATTTTGTGGCTAAACAGTTTCTGAAAGAAGAGGGAAAAGATGAATAAGATGGCCTATCAGGCCTGTAAATGCATGATTCACGTTCCATAATCCATTTGTTTGAAGATGAAGTTATCATTTACCAGTCATTTTCTGGAAAAGGAGCATTAACTCATTTTATCTTATTGCATCGTTTACTTCCTTTTAATTTTTTCTATTTCTTATTCATCGTCTTTTAGAATATAGTAACTTATTAATAAATACTGACACACACACTGACACACATAATATATATATATATATATATATATATATATATATATATATATATATATATATAAACATACTATATATATATATAAATATATATATATATATATATATATATGTGTATGTGTATAATTACTTTTTTTATATATATCTAAAGGGGATGAAAATTTTCAACTTATATCTTTAGGTGAGGCTGCTGGCCTTACAGTGTTCTGCGAAGCACACACAACCACACAGAGAGACTGCCTAACACAATAAAATACACCCATTCAGTCACTATGGGAATTGGGCAGACGACTGATTATGTCCTCTCGGCATTTTCCCTCAAACTTGCAGCAAAAACCGAATAATGTAAATATCCCTGAAGCCAAGAAAAAGTCGCTTTAACTTCAGAAGACTAGAACTCATCTCGTGAGGAGATCCGAACTTTTCTCATTTTGACAGTGATTTAATTTTCTCCTCGAAAGTAAAGATTGAGGATGTTACGGGTTTAGGAAAAATAAGCAATCTTACTCATTTGGAAAATTATTATTTTTTTTTTTTTTTGCATTTCCGTTTTGGAAATAAAGAGGAACACACATTAACTTCTCCCTATCGGGGTTGTATAGAGGAAAAAATATATTTATACTAATTAACTTCGGAATGTAAGAAATCATAATCATGATTTTTCAAATAATAACCATAAAAAGTTTGCCGTTTTTTTATATTTTTTCCCAGAGTCTCTTCCTTGTATGTATGTATGTATGTATGTATGTATGTATGTATGTATGTATCCATATGTCATCTCTCAGAAAGTGCGTCCAGTTTACCTGACCGTTTATAAAAAAATACCATATGGTAATCATATGATTTGGGAAACGACAACTAAGATCTTGCACTTATGTTGCTGAAAGAGCAACTGGCTTTTAGTTAAAAGAAGTAATCTGTTTATTTATTAGAATTCGAATAAAGGGTAAATAAGGAGAAATTATAATTTTTAGTTGTTATTTTTGATAAGAAATAATGAATCTAGGAGGCCTCTAAAAACAATTATTTATTAAGAATTAAAAAGAAGGGCTAGAATTTTCCCAATGTTGCAAAAAACTCCGGGGGTGTGCAATTACCTACATCTTGGAATTATTTAATCACCAGCCACTCTCATTTTCAATATTCTCGTCAGGAATTTCTAAAGGAACGTTCATCACTGGGTGCAGCTAACCTTCGCACTTTTCAACGTGCATTATGCATTTAACACAGCTGGATACAGACTGCGTCTCTAGACCTCATATTAAATAGGTGAAAGTTTTGTGGGTGGGCGGTTGGGGGGGGCGTTTCTAGATACCATTTGTTATGGTCATTACTGCTTGGTATGAATATTAAGTAATTATCTGAACCATTGATTATCTGATTGATTAGATGATTGTCTGGTTATTTTAGTACTACAAAATTTTCTTTCAACTTTTAGGTATTGCCGCTGAATAAAAGTATATCTCATTGTTCAATGAGGAAACAAAATCAGTGATATATATATATATATATATATATATATATATATATATATATATATATATATATATATATATATATATATATATATATAGAAGTGAATATTTGTATGAACGTTTGTAACATTGTGCGCTACACAAATCCGAACCATTTGACCGACCTAGACAAAATTTGGGACGTGGCAATCATCTGACCCAATTTCGGTCACAGGGTAGGTTTCAAACCCGTACCTCCTTCCCCTTTCCCCTTCCTCCTTCCCTTTGTAACTTATGCTGTTGTAACCACTTGACTGATCTAGACAAAATTTGGCTCGTGCGCATCATTGGACCCATCTTAGGTAATAGGGTAGGCTTCAAACCTATACCCCCTTCACCTACCATCATTCCCCTTCCCCTTCCCCTTCGACCATCCCCCTTCCCCCTTCCGTTTGTAACTTATGTGGTAAACCTTTGACCGATCTAGACAAAATTTGGCATGTGACTATCATTTGACCCAACTGAGATAATAGGGTAGGTTTCAAACCCGTACCCCCTTCCCCTTCCCTTTCCCTTTCCTCCATCCTCCTTCTCCCTTCATTTAGTAACTTATGTGGTATGTTTAGGTTCAGTGAGGGTGTAAGGTTTAGTGGGGTGTTTCATTAATACCTGGATAAAATGGACAGTCAGCTAAGTACTACCTGGATTAAAGGGACAGTCACCACAGTAATACTTGGACAAAAGTGACAGTCAGCACAGTAATACCTGGATAAAAGGGACAGTCAGCACAGTAACACCTGGATAAAAGGAGGAGTCAGCACAGTAATACCTGGATAAAAGTGACAGTCAGCACAGTAATACCTGGATAAAAGTGACATTCAGCACAGTAGTACCTGGATAAAAGTGAGAGTCAGCAAAATAATACCTGGATAAAAGTAACAGTCAGCATAGTAATACCTGGATAAAAGGGACAGTCAGAACAGTAATACCCAGATAAAAGTGACAGTCAGCACAGTAATACCTGGATTAATAGTGACAGTTAGCACAGTAATACCTGGATAAAAGTGACAGTCAGCACAATAATACTTGGATAAAAGTAACAGTCAACAGAGTAATACCTGGATAAAAGGGACAGTCAGTACAGTAATACCTGGATAAGAGTGACAGTCAGCACAGTAATACCTGGATAAAAGTGACAGTCAGCACAGTAATACCTGGATAAAAGTAACAGTCAGCACAGTAATACCTGGATAAAAGTGACAGTCAGAACAGTAATACCTGGATAAAACGAAGAGTCAGCACAATAATACCTGGGGGACAGTCAGCATAGTAATACCTGGATAAAAGTGATAGTCAATACAGTAATACCTGGATAAAAGGAACAGCCAGCACAGTAATACCTGGATAAAAAGGATAGTCAGTACAGTAATACATGGATAAAAGTGACAGTCAGTACGGTAATACCTGGTTAAAAGGGACAGTCAGCACAGTAATACCTGAATAAAAGGGACAGTCAGCACAGTAATACTTGGATAAAAGGGACAGTCAGCACAGTAATACCTGGATAAAAGGGACAGTCAGCACAGTAATACCTGTATAAAAGGGACAGTCAGCACAGTAATACCTAGATAAAAGGGACAGTCAGCACAGTAATACCTGGATAAAAGGGACAGTCAGCACAGTAATACCTATAAAAGGGACAGTCATCACAGTAATACCTGGATAAAAGGGACAGTCAGCACAGTAATACATGGATAAAAGGGACAGACATCACAGTAATACCTGGATAAAAGGGACAGTCAGTACAGTAATACCTGGATAAAAGAGACAGTCAGTACAGTAATACCTGGATAAAAGGGACAGCCAGCACAGTAATACCTAGATAAAAGGGACAGTTACCACAATAATACTGGGGACAGTCAGCACATTAACACCTGGATAAGAGGGATAGTCAGCACACTAATACCTGGATAAAAGGGACAGTCAGCACAGTAATACCTGGATAAAAGGGACAGTCAGCACAGTAATAACTGGATAAAAGGGACAGTCAGTACAGCAATACCTGTATAAAAGGGACAGTCAGCACAGTAATACCTGGATAAAAGGGACAGTCAGCACATAAATACCTGGATAAAATTAACAGTCAGCACAGTAATATCTGGATAAAAGGGACAGTCAGCACAGTAATACCTAGATAAAAGTGACTGTCTCCACAGCAATACCTGTATAAAAGGGACAGTCACCACAGTAATATATGGATAAAAGTGACAGTCAGCATAGTATTACCTGGGGGACAGTCAGCACAGTAATATCTAGATAAAAGGGACAGTAGGCACAGTAATACTTGGATAAAAGGGACAGTCAGCACAGTAATACCTGGATAAAAGGATCAGTCAGCGCAGTAATACGTAGATAAAAGTGACAGTCTCCACAGCAATACCTGTATAAAAGGGACAGTCACCACAGTAATATATGGATAAAAGTGACAGTCAGCATAGTAATACCTGGGGGACAGTCAGCACAGTAATACCTGGATAAAAGGGACAGTCAGCACAGTAATACCTAGATAAAAGTGACAGTCTCCACAGCAATACCTGGACCAAAGGGACAGTCACCACAGTAATATATGGATAAAAGGGACAGTCAGCATAGTAATACCTGGGGGACAGTCAGCACAGTAATACCTGGATAAAGGGGACAGTAAGCACAGTAATACTTGGATAAAAGGGACAGTCAGCACAGTAATACCTAGATAAAAGGGACAGTCAGCACAGTTTTACTTGGATAAAAGGTACTGTCAACACAGTAATACCTGGATAAAAGGGACAGTCAACACAGTAATACCTGGATAAAAGGGACAGTCAGCACAGCAATACCTGGGTAAAAGGGACATTCAGCACAGTAATACCTAGACAAAAGGGACAGTCAGCACAGTAATACCTGGATAAAAGGGACAGTCAGCACAGTAATACCTGGATAAAAGGGACAGTCAGCATAACAATACCTGGGGGACAGTCAGCACAGTAATACCTGGATACAAGGAACAGTCAGTACAATAATGCCTGGATACAAGGAACAGTCAGCACAGTAATACCTGGATAAAAGGGACAGTCAGCACAGCAATACCTGGGGGACAGTCAGCACAGTAATACCTGGATAAAAGGGACGGTCAGAACAGTGATACCTGGATAAAAGGGGCAGTCAGCACAGTAATACCTGGATAAAAGTAACAGTCAGCACAGTAATACCTGGATAAAAGGGACAGTCAGCACAGTAATACCTGGATAAAAGGGACAGTCAGGACAGTAATATCTGGATAAAAGGGACAGTCAGCACAGTAATACCTGGATAAACGGGACAGTCAGCACAGAAATACCTGGATAAAATTAACAGTCAGCACAGTAATATCTGGATAAAAGGGACAGTCAGCACAGTAATACCTAGATAAAAGTGACAGTCACCACAGCAATACCTGTATAAAAGGGACAGTCAGCACAGTAATACCTGGATAAAAGGGACAGTCAGCACAGAAATACCTGGATAAAATTAACAGTCAGCACAGTAATATCTGGATAAAAGGGACAGTCAGCACAGTAATACCTAGATAAAAGTGACAGTCTCCACAGCAATACCTGTATAAAAGGGACAGTCATCACAGTAATATATGGATAAAAGTGACAGTCAGCATAGTAATAACTGGGGGACAGTCAGCACAGTAATACCTGGATAAAAGGGACAGTAAGCACAGTAATACTTGGATGAAAGGGACAGTCAGCACAGTAATACCTGGATAAAAGGGACAGTCAGCACAGTAATACCTAGATAAAAGTGACAGTCTCCACAGCAATACCTGTATAAAAGGGACAGTCATCACAGTAATATATGGATAAAAGTGACAGTCAGCATAGTAATACCTGGGAGACAGTCAGCACAGTAATACCTGGATAAAAGGGACAGTAAGCACAGTAATTCTTGGATAAAAGGGACAGTCAGCACAGTAATACCTAGATTAAAGGGACAGTCTGCACAGTTTTACTTGGATAAAAGGTACCCTCAACACAGTAATACCTGGATAAAAGGGACAGTCAGCACAGCAATACCTGGGTAAAAGGGACATTCAGCACAGTAATACCTGGATAAAAGGGACAGTCAGCATAACAATACCTGGGGGACAGTCAGCACAGTAATACCTGGATATAAGGAACAGTCAGTACAGTAATGCCTGGATACAAGGAACAGTCAGCACAGTAATACCTGGATAAAAGGGACAGTCAGCACAGCAATACCTGGGGGACAGTCAGCACAGTAATACCTAGATTAAAGGGACAGTCAGCATAGTAATACCTGGATAAAAGGGACGGTCAGCACAGTGATACCTGGATAAAAGTGACAGTCAGTACAGTAATACCTGGATAAAAGTGACAGAGCGCACAGTAATACCTGGGGGACAGTCACCACAGCAATACCTGGATAAAAGGGACAGTCAGCACAATAATTCCTTAGGGACAGTCAGTACTGTAATATCTGGATAAATGGGACAGTCAGCACAATAATACCTGGGGGACAGTCACCCCCGCAATACCTGGATAAAAGGGACAGTTAGCACAGTAATAACTAGATAAAAGGGACAGTCAGCACAATAATACCTGGGGGACAGTCAGCACTGTAATACCTGGATAAAAGGGACAGTCACCACCGCACTACCTGGATAAAAGTGACAGTCACCACAGCAATACCTGGATAAAAGTGACAGTCAACACATTAATACCTGGGGGACAGTCAGCACAGTAATACATGGATGAAAGGGACAGTCAGCACAGTAATAACTGGATAAAAGGGAAAGTCAGCACAGTGATACCTGGATAAAAGGGACAGTCAGCACAGTAATACCTGGGTAAAAGGGATAGTCAGCACAGTGATACCTGGATAAAAGAGACAGTCAGCACAGTAATACCTGGGTAAAAAGGAAAGTCAGCACAGTGATACCTGGATAAAAGGGACAGTCAGCACCGTAATACCTGGATAAAGTGGATAGTCACCACAGTAATGCCTGTGTATGTTTATGTGTGTGTATCTGTTAAACGTACATAAATAAGACACTAAGTGCATATAATAAAATTCAATCAACGTCTTCAAAACAAAAGAAGAACCTCCTTCATCCATCTTCAGCAAATCGTCAGAGCCCTTGAGAGCAAGAGCTTGGAACCATCATCTCAACGAAGCGACCAAAGAAACATCTTTTATTTCACTTGGCTGAGAAGAAGGCAATTCAGCGGCTTCCTTTACCGTCTGGCAACGTTCTTGCTGGGATGCTGTACAAAGGGAATTTACTTGGAATTGTCTTTACGTGTCAATGGGGAAATATTCTTTTAAGAAAAAGCTTTAAGTAATAATAATAATAATAATAATAATAATAATAATAATAATAATAATAATAATAATATTATTATTATTATTATTATTATTATTATTATTATTATTATTATTATTATTATTATTATTATTATTATTATACTTTTTTGTAAAACTGGTAATGATACATTTTCCATTGTCAGTATCTATACAGGTTTCGGGAAAGGGTTTTACAGCCTCATTAAATCATGAAATCGTTACCGTTTGTGAATAACTGAAAAGCCCTTTAGATTTCAAATAGTTGAGAAATTTGGTTCATAATTCGTTTTTGATCGTTACGTCATGTTTAGTCTTCTCTCTCTCTCTCTCTCTTTCGTCTTTCACAGCAACACGGGCGATAAATCTATCGGAATTTAGAGATCGATTACACTGCGAAGGAAATAGAAGCTTCTCGGAGATCGTTTCCTTCTGCGAGGGAGGAAATCCTGCTGAGAAATCTCGTTTATTGAAGGATGAAGACTCCTTGATTCTAATCCGGAAGAGTCAAAGATGGATGACTGCCAAAATAAACTGATCTGTTCAGTTCCGCTGAATATGGCTGATGCCTGATATCCGATGCTTTTGATAACAACTTCATTATTATTATTATTATTATTATTATTATTATTATTATTATTATTATTATTATTAAAAGAAAAAGCTATGAAACCTAAAACTGAAATCGGATTGGATAGTGCAATATTTGTTTTGATAAGAAAATTCTTAAAATATATAAGTTTACCTCTGTTCTTATGATTACAGAATATTCCTTCTATAATTTTCTATGAAAAAAAATGGCGTAACATGAGATGAGATGTAAAGATAACAATAAAAAAAATGGATGTAATACATAACTCTCTCCTATGGAGCCTCCCATATGAGTTGCTATGTAAAACAGATTAAAAAAAGATCGGAATAAAGTGGAAGTAAGGAGATACAGCCCCTCACTTTCTCCTTGATGTGGAAGAAGGATTTATGGATGTATTAGTTCGGCTTAACGCCAATCCCCTTTCTTGTCCTCCGATGTTTTTAAGCTGTTGGTTTCTGATCTAAAAAATATGTCGTATTTGAGGAGATTTTATAGAGTCTAATCTCCTTCCTTTACTTGGTTCTTTCGAGATAATACAGATCATAACAGCAAATCTCACTATCATTCTGTCTGTCTGTCTCTCTCTCTCTATAAATATAATATATATCTATATATATATATATATATATATATATATATATATATATATATATATATATATATATATATATATATATATATATATATATATATATATATATATATATATATATATATATATATATATATATATATATATATATATATATATATATATATATATATATATATATATATATATATATATATATATATATATATATATATATATATATATATATATGTATATATATATATATATATATATATATATATATATATATATATATATATATATATATATATATATATGTATATTATATATTTAAAGATGAGTTATTCTTTACCATTGATAGAGTAATATCCTACACCTTTTTTGTAAAAGATCAGCAATTCTATTTAGAATTTGCACAGGATTTTCGTTACTGAAAATTGTGCTAAAAATCCGAAGATCATTATTAAAATGTGAGTGCAGTTTAAGGGGAAGAAACGTGTGAGGGAGAAAGCAAATCAACTTCACATCAAGTAGGCAATATCTGTGTAAGTACTGTATAAACATAAGGACTGCAGCTGAGTGCAGAAAAAACGGTATATTGGTTGCTTGGCGCAGAGACAGACGATAAGACACTAAAAGATGCCAGAAAACATGTGACGCTATTTTAACCGGAACTCAATAAAAAACGCATTGTCAGTCACAAGCCTCATGGTTGAAAGTTCCAAACCTTGCCATTCAGAACTTTTCAGACTTCACACTCTAGGGAAATCAGATTCGAAACACTGTTTTGCATTCAAGAAAGGCCTTTAAGTTTAGGGATCTTTGTGGTATTTGCATGACAACTTTGAATGAATATTCGTACAGAAGCCACTGTCAGGTCGTATGCATGTTTATATATTTTACAAGGTGAGAATGAATGTGAAGGCATCCCATGAAACGTCTCTTCCCAATCTTTAATAATTTTGATCCACAAAAGGCAAGACTCCTTAGTTTGTAGATAGCACAGGTAAACTTATTCAGGCAGGGGATCTGTGACACAGTTGCAAAGCTCCAAGACATGTGCGAGTGGTTGCAGTAACTTCTAGGACCATAAATAGTTCCAGTTTTCTTTAGATTCTCGGAAAACAGCTGACTTATGGTTGCTCTGACAACTTCTAAATTTGGACGAAAGTTTGGACTATGCCTCAATATAGATGGGGCTAAACTTAAATGAAATATATATATGTAAACATAAATAAATATAAAAAGCGGTTGCAAAACGGAAATTCCTTACATGAAATAAGGTAACAGGCAGTTACCCGTAGTATATAAAAAATAAATAAATAAATAATACATAAATAAATAAATAAATAAATAAATAAATAAATAAATAAATAAATAAATAAATAAATAAATATAAAAAGACAAATAAGCTAAAGAAAGAAAATTGCCCTTTTGCTTAATATCAGCCATAGGAACTCGAACCGATAATTATGGCTTGTTATATGTCAGAGCTTATTACCCAAACTCCCTTCAAGCGTTTTGTTATTGTTATCTGCCCATGTAACTATAAAACTAGTGAAAAATTCAGTATAATTACGTATGAGTAACGGTTTCTGAATAATTATAGTAACCAAAGTTTAGCATCACCGAAGGGCCGTTTATTTGCATAAGTAAAATATCGCAAAATCTACGTTGCTAATTCCCCTGGAAATGGGATTCGCTGACCTTTCGGTTATTTGCATAATCCCATTTCACAGGAACATGAAGGCAATTCGCTCGGCCGCTTTACGAAGGGCTCCCCCTTCCAATATAATTTTTGGTGGTTACTTTTTAAGGCTGCTGTTTAAATATTGGAAATAAATGTCATTCATTGTAAGTGCGTTGCTATTTCTTGAGTCATTATTATTCGTTGAAATATCGTCATAAGTAAGAGCAGCAGCGCAAAATATAATTTATTTCAGTAAAATGAAGCAATAATTGTTTAAAATGATAAAGATATAGCTGTAACGAACAGGCAAAGCACAGCAGTATGGAAGGGAAGTTTCTGCGGCTTGAACCTGACATTAAAAGAAAAAAAAAAAATGGCCTTTAAAGTGAATTGCAAATTGTCACGCTTATGAAGCTAAAGAGACAACCTGTCAGGTTCATGGACTCATTTTGCTTTTACAGGAACTCAAGGAAGGGCCTTTTTTTTTTTTTTACCTGAGAAACTCCAAAAATACTGAAGCAAAATCTTTCTTGTCATAGGAAATTGGTTCCTTATAAAGTAGATTCCATAACTTTCCTAAGAAGACCATATTTGGGGATCCTTACTACTTAGTTTCAAAAAGCTATCCAACCTATACATTCAGTTAAAGTAGTCAGAATTCTCTGTTTTAACCGAGAAACATTAGTCAACGACATCACCACGCCTGAAAGCTGGTGAAAGTTTGTAACAACCTGGAACAATAGTACAAAGAACATGAGCTACAAGTTTCAAATTTCCTCTTCTGCAGACACCTTACTTCCCTCTTTGTGAAACAAGTTCTGCTGTACATCTCCTAATATATCGTTTGGTTTGGTTTGTGAGTCCAGAGAGCCTCACTAGGCCCATAACCCCTTCAGATCTCACCACACACAATACATGGACGCCTTTGTGTAATAACTCGTTCTAGCATGAGGCTAGGTCGTGGTGAGCCAGCAAGAATACCTTGTCTAGGCCTAGCTCGTGCAGCTGCTTGGCTTTCCCTGCCTACACAGAATTGCATTGTAAGGTAAACAATGGCAATGACAATGGATATTAAATAACCGAAAACGACCATTCCGGGCTTAAGACAGAGAAAAGAGGGAGTTGGATTGGGTGCACAGCAAGATACAGAGGTTCAGAAAAGTGCAGGAGACTAAGGTCAAGGCACTAAAGATAGAACTGCATTAAGAAGCAATTACTAGAGAGGTTGGACAACAAGGCTGAAGAAAGGAAGCAGAAATGAAGGTAAAGTAAGAAGCTTAAACACAGATGCTACTGGGGTAGCCGAAGGGACGCTGCAAACACCCTTTGCTAGTTCAGAAGTTAACATTGATCGCTGACAATATGCGAAAATTGGAAATTAATTCCATGACGGGCCTAGTAAGATCATTTTACTGTTTCTTTTTTCATTTATTAAATGACGAGGCCAGCAATGACATAACTGGAATGGAATTCTCTTGAAAATAAGTAAATGTGTGGAAGTCGTCTAACAAAACCTGATTCGATCATCTAGATCGAGATTAGAAGTTCTCATCCGTATCAGTTAATTTTAATGATTCGAGACATTATCCTCTATGGAAAATCTTGTCTTGTTTCCCTGCCTTAGTATACAGTACATTAGTGCCCACTGGCTATCAAGCAAATAGCCTAGCCTAGCCTAGTCTGTAACTTATGGTTATCAAGAATATAACCAATCTGAAATATTGCTCAGGCCCGATGGTCTATCTATAATTACCCAGACTCATTTGTAACACAGTTTCATTGGTAGCTAGGCCTTAGTTGTCTATAGAATAAAGACAGCTTTAAAAATAGATTATAACAGTTGTGAGAATTTCTTATCAATTACATCGTCCTGCCAAAGTCACAGTTCTCACCATACAAATTGAGACTACGCTTATCCTTATACACAAATGACCACTAACGATATAACATTATATTTTATGGTATTCAAAGGATCATATGAATAATATATATATATATATATATATATATATATATATATATATATATATATATATATATATATATATATATATATATATATATATATATATATATATATATATATATATATATATATATATATATATATATATATATATATATACATAGGTGGACATATGGCAAAAGATAGGGAACTGAATGAAATAAAGATTGTTGATGTAATTTCGAATTCACTCAATATTTTCTTCATTTACTCATGAAAACAAAATGTAAATACGTACCAATAATAGTTGCACGAGTCAGGCGCTTCAGGTTTTATATAACAAATACTGAAAGTACAATTTCGGATACAAGTTGTATATACGAAACCTTATAACAATAAAAGCCCTGATGGGGTCATCACATCGAGCCTTCGACCTGATAGGAATAGATATAATTCATTTGAATGTTTTATAAAACAGTTCCCCGTAAACATTCAATTATCCACTGGAAACTAAACCCTCCGCTTAGCGGTTGAATAACCAATTAAATTACGCTAGAAATTACCGAACTTCAGCAAGGTGGTCGTTACCCGTAATATGCATGAGAATTTCAGAATACAATTACATCTTCCGCAATTGTTGGCCGTTCAGCGAAAGGCGTCGAGTTTTCAGTTCTAAAATTGAAGTTATCTGTTTCCTGAATGCTCTTGTTTCGCCGAATGTAAATGATAATGGAATGAAGAAAGTCAAATATAAATGTGTTTAGTTAACTGAAAAACTGTTAACACATTCATTTATACACATATACTCACATATATATATATATATATATATATATATATATATATATATATATATATATATATATATATATATATATATATATATATATATATATATATATATATATATATATATATATATATATATATATATATATATATATTTATATTTATATATGTGTGTCTGCGTGTGTGAGTGCGTCTGTGTACACACGCCAGTGAATTTCTAATTACATTGATTAGTAACCTCATTTTCTCTCTTTACGTACACACATACGGGCACGGACACGCACACCATGCATATACGTATGCATATATATATATATATATATATATATATATATATATATATATATATATATATATATATATGTATATATATATATACATAAATATATATATATATAAATATATATATATATATATATATATACATATATATATATATATATATACATATGTACATATGTATATATATATATGTATATATATATATATATATATATATATATATATATATATATATATATATATATATATATATATATATATATATATATATATATATATATATATATATGAATATCTTTTACTGTAACACAACAGTATAATACGAAGATAAAAAGGCTCATAAAACGCTTTATGAACGTTGCAACCATATATTTCGAGCATTTTCTTCTGTGCCCTTGTTCACTGGTAAAATATGGACAGATGATAGATACAAGGGTATATATACAAAACATGTAGGCGCAGCACGCCAACGACGCTTACTGCCACACCTACATAAGTTTTGTATATATACCCTTGTATCTATCGTATGTCCATATTTTACCAGCGAACAGGGGCACAGAAGGAAATGCTCGAAATATATGGTTGAAACGTTCATACAGTGTTGTATGGGCCTTTATATATATATATATATATATATATATATATATATATATATATATATATATATATATATATATATATATATATATATATATATATATATATATATATATATATATATATATATATATATATATATATATATATATATATATGTATGTATGTATGTATGTATGTATGTATGTATGTATGTATGTACGTACCAAGAAAATTCTTCTCAATAGCTTCCAGAAAATTAATATAGAAGAGAAAAGATAAATACCTGGAAGCTTGGTGGAGATTTAATCTGTGGTTTTGACATCTAGGATAGTCATATGTAATGTCGGAGAATATAGAAGCTGTCGATAGAGCCTGCAGCAGACTTAATTCAAGATAAAGAATTATGAGAGGAACTCGAGGAGGGATGGAATGAAAAAGACAAAGGGAGCCAATGAATAAGGGGCTTGAAAAGAACGGGGTTTGTAATATTGCAAATGTTATGCGAAATAACATTTGGTCGATCAGCTACGTAATAATAATAGTGTTCAGATATACATCCTGTCCTGAATAGAAATATGATGCAGAACATTTTCCACATCAAAATATCTTTTAACAGCTTAAACTATTTTTTTTGTCTTGAAACCTCCATTCTGCAAAGAAACAAGGACGTTTTTATGGTATTTTCCATCATCACTATTCATACTTTGGGTAAAATGAAATAAATACGAAAATAATGCCGGTATTCACCTTTTTAGTATATATAAATCATAGGTAAAAATGTTGTTTTATGTAACCAAAGTCATCTCTCTCTCTCTCTCTCTCTCTCTCTCTCTCTCTCTCAGTTTTTTGTACCAAAGAAAACTATGTCTTTGTCTTTGTCTTTGTCTTTGTCTTTGTCTTCAGCTTTTCCCATTTCTATTTGGGGTCGCTGTTTCCTATCAGCCTTCTCCACCTTCCTTTGTCCAGTGCATCCTGATTTCTTAAACCCTTCTCCCGCAGGTCATCTGCCATTTTATTCTTCCAGCTCAACTTTGGCCTTCCTCCTCTTCTCCCTCCCTCCGCCTCCATGCTCCAAAAGTTGTTTGTTTTCCAGCCATGCAATATATCCAAAAGTTGTTTGTTTTATATATATATATACGATATGCGATATATATATATAGGATATATATATATATATATATATATATATATATATATATATATATATATATATATATATATATATATATATATATATATATATATATATATATATATATATATATATATATATATATATATATATATATATATATATTCCTATCTATATATATATATATATATATATATATATATATATATATATATATATATATATATATATATATATATATATATATATATATATATATATATATATATATATATATATATATATATATATATATATATATATATATATATATATATATATATATATATATATATATATATATATATATATATATATATATATATATATATATATATATATATATATATATATATATATATATATATATATATATATATCACCGAAGGGGATTTTTATATGATGAATGGGTCGGTACCGCAGGGGACTCAATGGTTTGACCGTGGAATGGAGTCGTTGGAAAGTACTGTGTCGAGGATCGAGACCATTTATCACTTAAAAAAATTCCCCTTCGGTGATAATTCTCCTCCGGTGATATTCCCGATGAATGGGAATTGGATATTAAACGACATTGTAGTCATTCATGATTGTATATAAATCACGGTGTGATAAAATTTCATATATATATATATATATATATATATATATATATATATATATATATATATATATATATATATATATTATGTATATATATATTTATATGTATAACATATTGTATTCTATCATCGGAGAGGGTAGCTCCAAACGTTGCCTGTTATCCAATATACGATAAGTTTGAATGAATAAGGCTGCCAGACTACATCACACACTATATCACACAAACATATATATATATATATATACATATATATATATATATATATATATATATATATATATATATATATATATATATATATATATATATATATATATATATATATATATATATATATATATATATATATATATATATATATATATATCTTTGTCCATATACATACTGTGTGTGTATATGTGTTTTATATATATTCCTAACAAGGTCAAAACAAAGCCTCAATAACGTCATTGGTTCCAATATTGATGCAAGCTGGAAAAAAAATGAATATTTTGCATGAAAGATTTCCATCTCAAGGTTCCATATACAGAAGAAGAAGAAGAAGAAGAAGAAGAAGAAGAAGAAGAAGAACAACAACAACAACAACAACAGCAAGGAGAAGGGATTCTTAAATCAGCAACAAAATTCCAGGAAATCTGGGGAATAAAACATGCAATCCTTTTTACTGAAAGCATCACTTCTTTAGATCTGCTTTGGGTGGGTGAAAACGGAACCCTAATACTAAGGCTATTTACTTAAGTGGAAAACTCTCTCTCTCTCTAACTCTCATTGGTTCTCTTGTTAATCTCTGGAAGAAAAATCTCTTTTGCTCTCTCTTTCTTCTCTAATATTTCCATAAAAACTGAGTAAGCAAATGGCAGAGATAGGAGAAAAAGAATAGTTTCGATATGCCTGCCCTTTATTATTATTATTATTATTATTATTAAATTATTATTATTATTATTATTGAGTAAACATGCAATCCACAATTATATAGTAAATATATTTAGATCTGCTATGTAAAAAAACCAAAGACTTTCTAACACCTGAAGGCTGTTCCTCATCAGTGTTAACGTTAACACTGATGAGGAAGGAACACCGTTCAGGTGTTCGAAAGTCTTTAGTTCTTTTTACATAGTAATATATCTACTATATAATTGTGGATTTTTATTACTCAGATTGTTTTTCACGAAATTGTGAATCTGTTATTATTAATATTATTATTATTATTATTATTATTATTATATCAACAAAAGTTTATTATTATTATTATTATTATTATTATTATTATTATTATTATTATTATTATTATTATTATTATTATTATTATTATTATTATATAAAAAAAAAAATAGAATGGGACAAAAGTGGGAGACAGAATGGAAGTAATTGCCTCCAAATGACAGCTAAATGCAAAGGAAAATAAGTAACTACAACCATAAAATAAGAAATTACGAGAATATAAATAACCCATGCCAAGTGAGTGCTTATGAAGTTAAATAAAACAAATTATCAGAGAATAAAAGGTAAAAAAAAAACGAACCAGCCACAATAAAGGAATAAAACTGAAAAATGATTAGGAATTTCCTAGCACAATGCAAATTAATAGAAATCTGGCTATCTATCCAATAATATATATATATATATATATATATATATATATATATATATATATATATATATATATATATATATATATATATATATATATATATATATATATATATAAGCAACAGAGAAGTTAGGAAGTGAGAGGAGGAAGATTTTGTTCAAGAAAATCTTAAATGCAAAACATTTCTTTTAGAGCAGAAACAACATAAATGGGAGGATAAGAAAGGGGATTCGTGTGAGGCGAGCAAAACATCCATAAATCTTCCTTCCACATCAAGGGAAAAGATGAAGGAGGCTATATCTCATTACTTCCTCTTTTATTCCCGTTTTCTTTTCTTTTTATTTACTTAGCCACTCTTACGAGGGTCTCCCAGATAGTGAGGCATGATTTGATATCCCGTTTTTTTTCTTTTCGTTGTTATTATGATGTCACCTGTTGCGTCATTTCACCATAGAGAATCATATTTTATTTGAATTTTCTCATCTTAAAACGTCGGCACGATCTAACTCGATTTCTGTTTTTTATTTCATAAACTTTTTGTAACATCTAATATTAATAATAATGATGAATATGTCATGAAAAGCTCACAGTATCAGGCATCAACTATGCATCGTGAAACTGAACTGATGAGATTATCTACAGCTATCCATCTTTCGATGCTCCCGGGATGGGAATCATGGAATCTTCACATTGTAACAAACGAAATTTCTCTGGAGGAATTCGTCCGACGCAGAAGGAAACGATCGTCGAGAAGATCCTAATCACTCTGAAGCATAATTGAGCTTGAGAGTTTCATAGAATTGTCGCAAGTATTGCTGGGAAAGACTAAACAGAGAGAGAGAGAGAGAGAGAGAGAGAGAGAGAGAGAGAGAGAGAGAGAGAGAGAGAGAAACATGCCGCGACGATCAAAAATGATTTGTGAACAAATTTCTGGGCCACAAAACGTCTAAAGCGCTCATCTGTCCTTCACAAAAGCTATCTTTTCGAGAGTGAATGAGGCTGATGGAATCTTTTCCCAAGAGAGTCATGATGTGACGGATCTATTGGAGATCAGAATCTACCTCGAAGCGATGACACACACACATCCCTTTCAGTCCGTCACTGAAGTGGATTTCGATAATTAGAAGTGACAAGTCTAAGAAAAGTATAAATTCTATAGACTCTGTAGTTCAAAGGGAGGAAAGGCAAAAAAGTATTATTGAAATCCGTTAGAAATTCTTATATAACAACTCTGTCTGTCTGTCTCACTCAAGAGACCCGGATACAGGACGAAATTCTAACTCGGTCTGGAACTTTAAGTTTGGTACGACTTCCAGATCTTACATAATTATTAATGATAATAATCTTGAATAATGTCCGAATCAACATAGAGGAGGGCCTCGACTAGTTAATAATGCTCCAAGAATTGATGAATCATGCCTACAAATGAGGTTAATTAAGTAGGGAATACCCATGGAATTCCGTTGGATGAACACAAAGATAACTGAGTATTTTTCAATGGCATTTTCTTCCATTTCCTCAACGACTGGGGTTCTTGTTCAACTGGCAGTTTCTCCTGGTTCCTGTTCTTCCTTTCCTTCTAGCAGTCCTATATAATCGGTGCATCTTAAAAGATGGCTTTACTCATTGACTATTTATCTGTTTGTTCAAGGCGGCCACCTACAAACGTTCTTATAAATCTGTGTATGATGTTACATAATGGCACAAACATGTATTCCATCAAGTAATGTCTGGATGTGTGAAACTTTTTACAGATAAAACAATTCATCGGTCACTTATACTGTATCATTACGAAATGACCAGGCAGATGAGTTCAAGGTATATGTCACTTCTGTTACTTTCATTATTTATCATGCAGTTTATTCAACTTAAGTTTAATAACGCTTTGTATTTTCCATGATAGTAGACCACATTTTATTGTAAATACATACTGTGTAGTAATTTCGCCCACATCATCATTAAACATCAATTGTATGAATGTGCGAGTGTGGGTCCGCGTGTGTGTGTGTAAGAGAGAGAGAGAGAGAGAGAGAGAGAGAGAGAGAGAGATGGAAATTCTTCTGATATGTAATATCAGAGATAGTGACCTATATTGACCTTAGTGTGCAATATATGATGCAACAAAAAATTATCTCCACAGACTGACAGACAGTCAGACAGACAAAAGGACAGATACAGTAATCCTATTTTGCATAACTTTGGGTATTCGATTCTGGCTCTTAGACTTCAGTAATGATTTTCTCATTCCCAGCGCAGGAGAGAATCATTTATCTTTTTCAGAAATATGAATTGAAGCTGTGTCATACAATATTCATTTTAGAGTCTTAATTAGTAAGTGTTCAGGTGACTAAAATTATGTTCCTCCGCAATGCCTACGGCGACGCTGATCATAACTGCTGTGACGCCAGTCTGTATGAATAAAAAAATCCATCCGCCTCACCTACAGAGTAATGGCCGATATCTCCGATTGAGGTTTTGTCCATATTGCCCGAATTAAATTCGCAGCTATCGCTTCCAGGATAAAGAATTCTCTCCATTCTTGTGTATTCCTGAATCAGTCAACTTGGATCTTTTGAAGTGTGAATCTGTCATCATTTAAGAAGAGTTGGAACAAATCTCCCTTGGTGGATGAAGTTAAATTCTAAGCGACCCAAAAATAAAGAATTGTTTTATACAGCATTTTTGTAACCAGATATAACAATAATAATAATAATTATAAACTATTGTAAACTTGAATTATGGAGGGCAATGTGCTTCCCAATTTCCAAAATGCCATTAAAGCCAATAAAAATAAATCATCCTTCACTGTAGTTCAATGGCCGAGTCACGCCATATCATCCCTAGCAGACAAGGAATAGATCTCCAGGTTAAAAAAAAAAAAAAAAAAACTGTGCTGAGGGAGACTACAGTTTCAGTTTCCCGACCAGCTGAACGGCCTGTTAACAGTCCGCTAATCTGACCAGCAAATATCATTTGTCACTTGGCAAGGAAGCGATTCAATAAGATTAAGTGATCAAGCGTCACAGGAATGATTCATCCGTCGTGTCTCTTCGTTCACAGACTGTTTGATATTCCAGTCAGCTTTGCCAAAAGATTTAGATGTAAAGAGAGACATTAGAGTATTTCAAAAGATGAGAACTCAGAGAGAGAGAAATTTAGAGAGAAATGTCTAGCCTTGAAATGACATGTCATTCCAAATAATCACGAATACAGTCTCTGAAAGGCTTCGACAGAAACTCAACACAAACCTGTTACTTATGACTGAAGAAAATTTATGTGACTCCTATCCATATCATTATCATTAACATTTTACCTACATAGCGAGAAATCCATTCACTATTACGTATCCATGTTGCAAGAAATGAGAGGGCCTAGACAGCTAGTCAAACCTAACCCCGGGGCGTTATGTACAATGTCGAAAAGACTGAGGAAGTCTAAACTCGGAATTTTCTTAAACACAGTGTTGGTGTTGCACACAGGGCTGAGGTATAGACACACACTGGACTTCACACTATATTACTGTATCATCGGTATTTTAATCTCTACCTCTTCTATGGTATAGATATAAAGCCCTGAGGATATCGGCAATTAAATTTACAAAGCTAATCGAAGTCCGACGGATTCCAGCTTGTATATTCGAAATCTATTTCAGGAATCTATTCTAGGAATCTATTTCACAATAATATATTCCAGGGCAGGGTGATGCTGTAGCATTCACAAGGCCTGAAGCTCCCTGCTCTTTCAGCCAGAATAACTGAAATAATTGCTCTGTTGAATTTCTTAACAGCCCATCCGCTCATCATTATTGAGAGTTTTGTATAAAGTGCGTGAATGAAAACCAACATGAGTCACCCGATGAGATTACTATGAGTGGAGGAATAACCAAGAATGATTATTACTTTTATATTATCTGTAATGGAAGAATAAGCAAAACTAATTGTAATTGGTAAAGTATAATCATTACATTGCCCTACAGTGGTATTCATAACTCGTATTGGAAATTATGCATCACTTATTTAAAATCCACAATCTGAATGAGAATAAAAATAAAAGGAAAATTGAAAGAAAATCCATTAAGCTTGTCGATCTTCTTTTCCAAAACGGCATTTGCCCGAGAAAAAATCGCGAAGCGACCTGGGACAAAGTAAAACTGAAACGGAACTGAAAGTTTTGGGTGCTGGGGGATGTGACCTTTGTCGCATGAACTGCATTCCCCTGTGGGAAGATACTGTCGTGCCGCCCCCCCACCCCATTTTTATTATTATTCACAGAAAAATTACGTAAATTTACTGCAACTCACTCTCTGTCTCACTCTCTCTCGCTCTTACTAGTGTTCGTTCCCATGGCTCACTGTCCTTTTTTTGGAAATTGTACATACATACATACGTATATATATATATATATATATATATATATATATATATATATATATATATATATATATATATATATATATATATATATATATATATATATATATATATATATATATATATATATATATATATATATATATATATATATATATGTGTGTGTGTGTGTGTGTGTGTGTGTGTGTGTGTGTGTGTGTATGTTTACTTACTACCTTTGTCAAATCTAATTCCAATCATCCAACACAAGAAACTTATTTATCTGGAAATTATGCATGGATTTTCCCATTGTAACCTTTTTCATCTTATAATTTGATTCATATTTACTGAGCAACCAAAATGGTTCTTAATAAACGTCCATACCAAATGAATGCCACAAAATTACTGGTAGTAACAATCTAAGAAATTTCATCTTATCAAGTCTTACCCAGTTCACTTGTGGCATCATTAGAAATATTCGGCGTTCACATGTGGCAACCAGTTTTAGTAACTGCCAGACCCAGAATTATCATTGGCAAGTGCATCTGGCACCACCTGGATTCGCACCTGCGCCCTTTGGCTTAGATACACTGATGGGCAGTCGACTTTTTCGTTTAGCCTTACTGATCGAGGGACCAGCTGTGTAGCGACCAATGTAAATAGCAAATCCGAACGTTAAACGAAAACTTTACCCCAAATGCGTCAAGTGTACCCACCCCTCCATATCTGTCCAATGTAACTTCAAAGTTTGTCCGGAGTAAAGAGACGCCTCCCCTTCTGCTACACTTTTCGAGTCACGCTTTCCCAGTGAATAAGGATGGCAAACATGAGAGAGAGAGAGAGAGAGAGAGAGAGAGAGAGAGAGAGAGAGAGAGAGAGAGAGAGAGAGAGAGAGAGAGGCCGTTTAAAAATTACCGGTGTAAAAGAAATATTATCCTTGCATATTAATCTGAATTAACTTCAATGATTTTCTTTGGTTTAAATTTACAGGATCAAATTTGTTATTTTCTGAGCATTCTTTACATTACCTTTACTTTTTACTGCTTTATTCTATTCGATTCAGAGGGGTCATAAAAATCCTTAAATCATCAATACACTACGCATACTTAAAGCTAAAGAACTTTGCTTTTTCTATAAGCAAAATTTGGCATGTTACGATAAAAAAAATATAACAGGAGAGGTTATTTAATTAGGCAACTAAAATTATATTCACATGAGTTTTGAAGCTTAAGGTACAAATTAATTAAGAAGTTAACGTCAGAAGCTATATAAACATTTCTAGCACTGTTTTAAATAAAGAGATCTTTACACATTCTTCAATTTTCTGGGATGTTATTAAAAAAAAGAAAACTTCAAAATCAGTTGAGGCTGTTTAGAGAACGAAGGAGTTTTTTTTATATACTTTTGTAAGGTTGAAGTATATTCAATGGCTTTAAAACCAATTTTACGAATCCGTTTATAGGAAAGGTGCTTAAAAAATGATTACTTCCAAAACCTACAATTGTCAGTCAACAGAGAATTTATGTACTTTCCCATCGCGTTTGTTGGAAATAGGTCCTTTAATGTAAAGAAAAGAGTAACAAAACTATTGCATGAATTCTACCCACAAAATAAACATTCGAGTGGTATTTAAGCCAAAATCTACATTGCAAAAATTCTTCAGGTTCAAAGATGTAGTACCAACTGAACTGCAGTCGTCCATTGTTTATCAATACAAGTGTCATTGCAGTAGCGCAATGTACATAGAAAATCAAAACGGCAGTTCAGGGTTCCCATCTTCAAACATATTGGAAGGTTTGTTAGGAAGAATAGGCCATCAGGCAAACCATCATTTAGCACTTTCGTAAACACTGAAGAACATGACCATCCTATAAGTTTAGATTCTTTTCCAGTCCTTACTTGCAAGACCAACGAAATGGAGCTCGGAGTGGTTGAGTCTCTATATACCCTAAGAGACAAACCCTCTCTTCGTAATAAGCTGTTTCTAATCTTTTAATTTCTGCTCACTTTGACAACAAATCTTGAGTATTTGTGTCTTTATATTTTAAGATTTTGCTGCCTGTTTAGATTATTATATCTTATAATAAGTACTTTCATTTTTACTTTATTGTTTCATTGAGTTTAAATGTAACATATATTCCATTACAGATTGCCCGATGACAGAGGAATGTAAATCTCCGAAACTAGTCGCAACTAACAAAGATGCTATTCATTCAAGCCCTTGTTTTAATGTGTACACACACACACACACACACACACACACACACACACACACACATATATATATATATATATATATATATATATATATATATATATATATATATATATATATAGAGAGAGAGAGAGAGAGAGAGAGAGAGAGAGAGAGAGAGAGAGAGAGAGAGTTAATCGTGAGATGGTTTCTCTCAGGTGGGAGGAATATTAACCAGCTGATGCCCTGGCGTTTTGCTGGTATACATTTTACCGGAAAAATCATCAATTATGGTATATTTTTTCCTCATGACCACTCTCTCTCTCTCTCACTCTCTCTCTCTCTCTCTCTCTCTCTCTCTCTCTCTCTCTCTCTCTCTCTCTCTCTCTGTATTCCAGCTGCGACAAAAACGATCGACTAACAGCTAGGCACATAAGTGGCTGCTTAGGTCAAAAGAGGCATACGAGGTAAGGGTTCTGGTCCAGTTCAAGAATCGAACGCCAATGCCCATGTTAGTGAGTTGAATGCGCTATCACTCAGCTAAATGGACAGAGAGAGAGAGAGAGAGAGAGAGAGAGAGAGAGAGAGAGAGAGAGAGAGAGAGAGAGAGAGAAAGATAAGTTTGAATTCCTTAACGCAGATGCTTATGTTGCTTCTTTCAAGATAATTTGATATGAGAAATCATTTCAATAAGAAAAATCAAGTAAAGTGAATTATAACAGAGGATATTAAAACAATCCTGTTACTAACTCAGACCTGAAATCGACACTGTAATATTAGGAAGCAAACAGTGAATTTTCTATAGTGATTTTAAGAGGAAATATGTTTTTTTCCATTTCTTTAATTTACATAGATAAATTAAAACAAACATAAAAAAATACAAAATGCCATATGTCTATCTATTTTGTAGTGTAATGTAATCCTTAGTATCACAGTATATTTGAAGGAACATGAATATTTTTTTCAAAAACCTTTCTTTTCAGATTGAATAACAGAAGCCTAATTGACATTCTCGTGAAGTGAACTCACAATTTTTATTTCATTTGCTCTCTCCTTTCACTTCTAATTAAACAAATCTTTCTGTCTGACATCTTTTCTGAAATACACACACACACACACACACACACACACACACACACACATATATATATATATATATATATATATATGTGTGTGTATATATATATATATATATATATATATATATATATATATATATATATATATATATATATATATATATATATATATATATATATATATATATATATATATGGGTCAGGTGTTAATTAGCATCGCAGTGAAGGTATTTGGTAGGATCGATTTTTACTGATAACAGAACGATTGATGGGGGTTACACTTGTATACGTGAGTAATTTCGAATTAAATGGAAAAACTGTATCTGACATAGATGGTTCTCGTAAATGCTTACGATAGAATAGATCGAGCCTGTCCATAGACGACCGGTGCAAAAGGTGAAAGTTATGGAAGACACGTTCTTATGATGGAAGCGAAGCGTGCTATAATGAGCAGGATGTGCCGATGTGAGAAGTGAGGGGAAAAGGAATTCTTCTACAGTGCAAAGACAAGGCAAGGGAAATTGCAATGTGAATTGAATGTTGAACTATAATGTACCGATTTGGGATAATGAGGAAAAACTGTAGAAGTTAGTGAAAGAGTTTTATTAAAGGAGAAAAAACTTAGAGTAAATATGCGCAAGAATAAGGTTAAGAGGGAAACAGAAATTGGAATCTGGATCAAACAATGTAGAAATGAAAACAGGAAGACTGGAGCAATTGCTACTTATGATAGTTTGTGAGTAAATACAGAGATGCTGGTAGGATAAAAGGGGAGTTGGGTTACAGAACAGACAAAGCAAGGAAGGTAGTGTCTAAAGAAGCCAAGATGGGGATGTCTGAAAGGATGTTAAGCCAGTCCTTCCTAAATCCTTACGCATGTTGAGTAGGGTGCAACGGGACACTATTTGAGTTTGACTCTCCCTCTGTGAGTGTATGAGTATGTATCATATTTGTTTATGTGAGCACTGCTCTCTTATTACATGGGAGAAATAATACATAAGAATTCTTTATTGGAGACCAACAAACACAATTTTCATTAAAAAGTTCAAGATATTTCTCACCAATGGAGTTGTCTCTGAAAAATGAGGAGACCTTTGTTCCGAGTCCATAAAACACCGGTGCAGCCTTTCGCTTCCAATTCTTTCGTTTACCAAAGAATTATTTGTTCTCTTCGTTAAAAAAACAAGAAAGAGAAAACATTTCTTGAGACACAGAACATTTTATTTCATATTCAAGCGTTTGCTATTATGCGCAACATCTGTTATGAGTTTTTATTTTAGAATCTGCATATTCGTCTCCAAACGTGAAGGCATTCTAAGTTTACGCATCCTATAAAGCTTTCTCTCTTTCTCATTTTACTTTCTTCGTTTTACTTTCCAACGGGTCGGGAGAGGTAATGCCGTTATCAAACCTTGGCTCCTATGTAAGACGATGGGGAATATTATTAAGTGTAATTACCATATATTTTCTATTTATCAGTAAGTTTATCCTTCCTTAAGCTACGTTCACACATTCACGTATCAAGGCATGCATGCCCACGCACGGCCACGAACGGGGCGGAGCCAGAGAGTACGTAAAAACAACGCAAACACAACGTAAATGTACCGTAAGTACTGTGTAAATGCGGCAGCATGCGGCGCGACCGTTACGGACCACCTGGCCGTGCGCCGGGGGCCAGGAACCTTTCGGCCTGCTCGAAGCCCTGCAGGGGTGGCCAGGTCAACTGTCAGGTAGCGTGGCCTGACCCGCACAGCGTGGCGCCACCAGCGGGCTGACCTCGCAGCTGCCACGCCGTTACCTGGGGGCACACGCTGCCCCAGGGCACTGAGTGGCTGTCAGAATGGCGTGGGGAGTAGACGCGCGGCAACGCTGCCGCCAGCCCCGCAACCGCGTGGATGTGGCAACGCTTTGACCTGGGATAAAGGGGCAGGCGGCGCTTCCAGGTCAGTGCTTCTCCGGCCAGCATCCTGTTGCTATCTCCCTCAGCGCCTCCGTCTTCGCCGTCCACTGCAGCAGCCAAGATGCCCAAAGGACCCATGCTGAAGAGGACCAGGAAAGGGGCCCTGAGAACTCCAGGAGCCCTGGCAGCTGGAGTTGCCCCCTACGCAAAGCCTCCTGAAGCTGATGGTCCCCCTTCAGGCAGCGATGCTGTTGTGCTGCAGCTCGAGGCCGACGAGCTCGTGACGGAGAGCGACCTAGAGGAGGAGGAAGAGGACCTTCCCCTCGCCTACGAGAGCGACCCCGCCGCCGCCACCGACGACAACGCCCACGAGGGGGATGCCGACGCCGACACCGAAGGCACTCCTGATGGAGATGGCCCTACATTTTTTCAAGAAGTCGAGGATGAATGTGCGCAGGTGTCAGAACAGCTGAGCCTGCACCTGAAAATGGAGGTGCTCGGTGCCATCCAACGATATATCCGTGCCACCAAAGAGGGCTCCACGGTGCCGTCGAGGGCCATGATGACCCACACCATGGCAGTGACAATGGAGTGTCAGGCACCTGCAGTTCCTGCCAGCCTGTCGGCATCGCAGCAGCAGCGGGCACTCACTGCACAGCAGCTGGCGCTCCTGCAAGCGCAGTTGGTGACATCCACACCAAAAGACCTCAGCAACCTGTCGCTTGACACGACATTCCTCAACAATTTGCAGGGCTAATTTATATACTGTTGTATTTCCTTTTGCTGTTATGTATGTGTATGTTTTTATTTTATATTAAATAAATATATTTTGCAATATCATATCTAGCTCTATCCTCTGCTCAAATATCATGTATTCAATGAAGTAGCTATAATACAAGTACACAAATAAAGAAGGCAAAATGAACCCGAATACACTAACATTTCATTATTGACTTTGAAATAAGTTCAAAATACTTTATGTAACATTTGTGCACAGAAGAAAAATGACAACAGGCAAAATATTAGCAAGTCATATAAAATGTCAAAAATATCGGGGAGAAGGTAGTTTCAAAAAGATAGAATTTTCATATCAGAATATCAACAATGTAAATGCTAAGAGCAGGTACTTTCAAGAACATAGAATTATCACCTCAGAATTAAAACAATGTAAAGAGAAGGTACTTTCAAAAATGATAGAATTATCATATCAGAATAGAAACAATGTTAAGAGAAGGTACTTTAAAAATGATAGAATTATCATATCAGAATAGATTCCATGTAAAGAAATTATTAAAAGGGCAAAATAACTACATCTTCTTCCTTTTATTTATATATATGTTTGTTTCATATTTATTAAACATACATTGCAATGTCATGGCCCGCCCTATCCTCTTCCCATTTACCAAGTATTGATGAGAGTAATATATCATGGATTTGAGCAATATCTTTTATTAAATCAACTAAAATAAACGGAAGTACACAAATGCACAGGGCAAAATAATCCTGAATTGATACATTATTGATTTATAAATAAGTCCAAAATAAATACAGGAACAGAATAGAAACAATGTTAAGAGAAAATACTTTCAAAAAATGATAGAAATATCATATCAGAATAGATTCCATGTAAAGAAATTATTAAAAAGGGCAAAATAACTACAGGTCTCTGGTACGATATAGCTGGGGTTTAACCCCCGCAGTACGTGGGGCCAACGTGACGTTTGCGTAACTCAGTTACGCAGAACGTAACACATACGTACGTTGGTGTTACGTGCTCTGCCACGCACTACTTCTGCCTGCGCCGCCGCTTGTTTGTCAGCGTCACGTCACCCTTACGCAGTGCGTACATTTGCAGCGCACTATAATGCACATGCATCACGCACATCGTCCCGTGACACGTATCCAGTTGGGCGGGGCCTATTTTCTCGCGTATGCGCAAGTTTCACCAATTCTGGCTGTGTGTGCGCATGCGTGCCTTGATACGTGAATGTGTGAACTTAGCTTTATCCCTTCCACAATTCTTAAGCGTTTCCATTTGAACTAATTATGTCGAATAGTTTAATACAAACCTAATAAACATTTTGTTGCACATGAGAGAAAGTTAGTCTTGTTTTCCTTTTTGTTCAACAATAGTTGATGCCTTTATGTGAAGTTGTGATACTTGTTGGATTTCCGAGTGGCGAAAGACACAATACATCTACTGTATGTATGCTGAATGTTGGCTTTTTATTCTTGTCCTGTTGATTAATTTGCAACGTATCTCAAGGTAATAGACGTTGGCTAATCCAAGGCAGAGGAATTCTTAACTGTTAAAATTCAATAAATGAAAAGAAAGTGCAGTCTCCGTGAGATTAAAATCAAAAGGAACCAAGAGACCTTTTATGTAAGAGTTCCATTGTTCTTGTCGCAAGGTTTTGTTTTTGAGATGCTAAGACATTTATGATAATGAGGATGGCTCAGCTTCTCTCTCTCTCTCTCTCTCTCTCTCTCTCTCTCTCTCTCTGAGTTCGATTCTCTAACAAGATGGGGCAAGACTACGTGGGAGTGTTATCTACGCGTCAGTTCGCCATATTCGGAATTATGTACCTGACTTTCAGTCGACCGGTGTGGGTCGCAGCTATGCAGGGGTGGGGAATGGGGAAGAAACAAACTAGACGAGAGCCTTAATCATATTACCAAAACGGTAAATATTCAGCAAGGTAATTTCATACTCTAAATGGATGAACAAATTCAAAGGACTCAAAATATATTCTCTCTCTCTCTCTCTCTCTCTCTCTCTCTCTCTCTCTCTCTCTCTCTCTCACCGAAATTAATTCTTCCTTTATATATTACTCCATGAGAATGCCACGATGATTTTTATTAGTATTATTAACACCTCTGTCCACTCACCCCATTACTTGATTATCCGTTAGACGAACTACGACAATAACGCAAGTATAATTCTTCTCTTTCTGCATACCTAAGAAATACATTTTTCATGAAGATATGATAAATTCTGAACATATCTTGATACTTAAAAGTATGTAGCAAGCTATCGAACGCGAACAAATTACATAAAACACAAAACCATTTTTACTCCTCCCCAGAGAGTAAAATACCAGCGTTGTGCACTAAAGCCATCTTCAAAATCCGATAAGTAACGAATTAGTTAACGGAATCAAAATCCTTGGGAAGATGGGTGAAAAAATCCTGTCTGCCTTATGTTCGTAAACTGAAAATAAAGCAATGATCTGCTTCATTGTTATGAAATCAATTCATAGCTCAATATACAATGAATTATCTTTGCTCATAAATCACCCGAGTTTTTGAAAATTCATGACTTGATCGTAGCTATGAATGGAGGCTTAAATATTCATTAATTCGAACAGCTATTTCATACATAAGGCTTTTTGGATTAAAACAATAATATCGGCTCAGTTATTGTCGATACTGGAAAAACCAGCTGCTTTGTGGAATCCAAATATGGCAGGAGGAGTTAAGCTTTTTCATGAACGTGCTCTGCGTATGTGTATGTGTGTGTGTGTGTGAGAGAGAGAGAGAGAGAGAGAGAGAGAGAGAGAGAGAGAGAGAGAGAGAGAGAGAGCTACAAGTTCGTGGAAAACCAATAGTACTTATTACTAGTGAGTTTGGCTCTCTTAAAACATGAGAGAGAGAGAGAGAGAGAGAGAGAGAGAGAGAGAGAGAGAGAGAGAGAACATCAGAAATTAGAATTCGCTCCAGGCCCCATAAAAGACATTTCATTCCTGAGTATAAGCTATCAAAGTTTGTGGGTTACAAATTTGGCTTCGTTAACCAATTCTTGTCGATGCCATTTTGCATGGCTCTAAAATCAACGCTTCTCTCTGAAGTCCTATTTTTATATTCCAAGCTATTATTGCCCTTTGAAGCTTTTAATTGTACTGTGACTTGCCGTTTTCTACAAGGTCTTCACGAATTTGCTGCCGAAACTCTTTGTTACCTTAAAAAGTACGCTTTCCCTTTAGGTCCCCAGTTTGATAATTCAAGGTATTTCCAGTACTGTTCATCCTCTTATTTAAAAAAATAATGAAATGGGAAAAGATCAGTACGACTTTATGGTTAATATGCCCTCTGTCTGTGTCTGTCTGTCTGTCTGTCTGTTACACTCTTACTCATTTTGATGGTGCTGTTTTATGCAAAATTACTTAGTATGGAACTCTGGTCCAACATATGGATTATCATATTTCATGAAGACACTGTCCGGATGATTATCGTTTTAGGAGGCAATTCAAGTTTACGACCATTAGGACCGAAATGAGACGAGGCTCGAGAATTTCAAGAGGCGAGGAAACGAATAAGATGGAAAGTGTCCTCAGGCGATTTCGAGTTTCGATTAGAATAATATTATAAGGGATGCGGTGAAATTCTACGTGGGTGACGCCAGTGGAAACCAGGCTGTAGTATTCTCGATTGGAGAAGTGTGGCTACTTTGTCTATGGCTTTACTTGGATGGGTGACCATTACACACATATCAAGGCCTTTAAATTACTGTCCGTTACCCTGTGAAAGTAACATCATATGTTCGAAATCCGTGGAAGACAAATTATGCAGATGCATCCTGCGTTCATAACATACAGACACATGCATACAACACACCACGCAAACACACACCATATATATATATATGTATATATATATATATATATATATATATATATATATATATATATATATATATATATATATATATATATATATATATATATATATAATAAGTCCTCATTTGAAAATGAAAGGAATTGGTACCAAGACTTTCAAATTTTATTTATTCACGTGAAAATGAAAATAAATATAAACCAAGACTTTCAACTTTTATTCCAAAGTCATCTTCAGGGTACTGAAGATGACTTTGACTAAAAAAGTTGAAAGTCTTGGTACCAATTCTTATATTTTCATGAGGACTTATTATATACTTCATCCACGGGACCATTGTGAAATTACAATATATATATATATATATATATATATATATATATATATATATATATATATATATATATATATATATACAGTATATACATATATATATATATATATATATATATATATATATATATATATATATATATATATATATATATATATATATATATATATATATATATATATATATATATATATATATATATATATATATATATATATATATATATATATATATATATATATATATATATATATATATATATATATATATATATATATATATATATATATATATATATATATATATATATATATATATATATATATATAGTCAGTATGTGTTTAATTTAACATAAATTAATTTGTTTTGAATAAGTCACTTTGGCAGTAATTATTTTTTTTTGAAACGTAATGGCCCTGTTTCCTCCTCCCGACATTTCTGACTTGTTGTATAGTTTTAATTACAATGAGCTTGTTTTATTTTCACGTGTGGTGTTGGCTTCTCATCTGGAGCTGTATTCGGCGCTGTCTCGCCAGGACTGAGTGAGTCGTTTCTGGACCCTTAAGATTGTGAGGGCTTGACTTATTTTGGGATTATCTGCCTTTCTTCAGTTGCTTTCTTCAGCTGCTGCTCCTCCTTTGAGAGATTGATTGTTCTCCAGTCTGCGCCCTTGGTTCAGTTATTTTGCCAAGGGGACCTCTCTGCCAACTGGTAAGGTGTGATTACCTGTCGGACGGCCGTGTCCGTTGATCGTCTTGCGACGTTAAAGTGATTCTTTCTTCAGTCTGCGCCCTTGGCCCAGTTATTTTGCCAAGGGGACCTCTCTTATGTTTGGTAAGGTCTTAGGAATATATATTATTCCCCTTGACCCGTGATTTGAAGGCTGTGTTTGCCACTACCACCGTTTAGAGCTCACTTAAGGGAAGCAATTTATTTTTTAGTGATAAATATTTAGTGTGTAATAAGTTAGGTTATTCTGACTTTTCGACATTCTATTACTTTCAGGGCCCTCTCTTTAAAGTGTAATTGCATAGTCTGTCTTAATTTGGTGTAAGTGTGTTTGTTATTCGATGTTTTCAGTGTGTGGTTGATTTTTGTGTTTATTTAATGTATTTTGTAAGAGGCTCAGTGGTCATTTCTTTCTAAAAGTTTGTATTAAATATTAAGGTTTTATTTACAGTTTTTCTTTATCCTCCTTGATTCCATCTCTGTACACTCTGTTGCGGCCATTCCACCTATTGTGGACTTGGTCGTTAGTGACTTTATTTGTATTTTAGGAGACTTGTGTATGTTTGATGGGCGTGGGCCCATAACATTTGGCGACCTTGCTAGGACTTATCGGATCCTGTAGTCACTAGAGTGTATAGAGTGGGTTCTTGGGGTGTTTGCAGCATAGTAATACCTTCTCTCCTATATTTTTGTGTTGATCAGTGTTTATGATTTTTTTTTTTGACCGTGGTAGGATATTTGTGTGGTTATTGGTGTACAGTGTATTGGTTTGTTTTTTGGTATATTTTGTGAGATACATTTATATATTTACTTCTGTGCAATTAATTTACTATGGCTGATATGAATATCCCAGAGCTCTTGAGTGGAGAGGGGTGGCAGGACAGGTTGGCAGATTTGAATAAGTCTGATTTAGAGTGTGTAGCAGAATTTGTTGAAATTGAAAATCCTGGGTCTGTTAGGAAGGGCTTGTTGCTTCTTAAAGTTTATGAAAAGGTTAAGGTGATGAAGGCAGAATGTAAACCAGAGACTAGGCAGGTGGAGGAAGCAGTGCCAGTAGAACTTTTTTAGATAGGCAGATTCAGTTGAAAAGAATGGAAATAGATCTCCAAAGGTTGAAGGCTGAGGAGAGAGAGAGACAGCACGAACTTGCTATGCAAGCATTGAGTAATAGGGGCTCTTCTTCTTCCCAACATAATGTCTGCAATGCCTTGTATTAATCTAACTGAAGCTCTAAAGTTAGTCCCAAATTTTCAGGAAGTCAATGTGGCAGAGTTTTTGTTTCTTTTGAGAGGATAGCCTCAAGGTTGGAGTGGCCAAAGAAGTATTGGACCACTCTTATTCAGAGTAAATTGTTAGGTAAGGCCCAGAAAGTTTACGTTACCTTGGACGAAGATCTGTCCTCAGATTATGATTCTGTGAAGGCCATAGTTTTGAAGGCTTACGAGTTGGTACTGGAAGCTTACCGACAACGCTTCCGTAATTTACAGAAGGAAAGAGGGCAGACTTTTTGTAGAGTTCGCCAGGGCTAAAGAGCAGTTTGCTGGCGACTGGTTAAAGTCTAAGGAGGTGACGGACTTTGAGAAATTAAAAGAATTGATTTTGGTTGAGGAGTTTAAAAGGTCCGTGCCTAATGAGGTGAAGGTACACCTCGAAGAGTTAAAATTAGAAACTTTACAGGAGGTGGCTATTGCAAGTGATGAGTACCTCCTCTCTCATAAAAATGTGATAGGGGAGGTACCCAGAAATGAGAAATCTGGTTGGGTGAGAGTTAACAGGAGTAGTAACCAGAACAGGTATAACAGGCCTAATGATAATTATGGTTCTCATACTACTCCTGTTAACAGCTATAGAAGGCAGACCACAGATAACCCGGAGAAGTTGAGAACTTTGACTTGTTTCTTCTGTCATAAGAAGGGACACGTCAAGAGCATGTGTTATGCATTTAAAAGGTCACAAAGGACCGAAAGACGACCGATAATGGCCATTCGAAGGAATGAGAACGAGTCAGTGGCTGAGAACTCTAATAATCAATGACTAGGCAATAAGTCACTGGCTCCTTTTCAGAAATTTTTGTCTAATGGTTTTGTCCGCTCTGGGAATTCGACTGAGCAAAGAAAGGTTAAAATTTTGCGTGACACTTGGGCTGCTCAGTCTTTAATTCTCAGAGAATCTTTACCTATTGATTTAGAATGTTCAAATAAGGAATATGTTTTGTTAAGTGGTTTTCCAGGTACTGTCAGGTCTTACCCGGTTGAGAGTTTTTTTTTTAGCATGCCCGTCTTTTTCAGGTTATTTAAAACTGGCCATTATTGATAAATTTCCTATTAAAGATGTGGATTTGGTGTTAGGGAATGATGTCGCCCTAATAAATAAAACTTTCCCTATTGTATTAAATTCCAGTAATGAAATATCTGTAGTCACTCGATCGAAGGCTAGTAGTGTTGACTCGGCAGAGTCGGTAGTTGATGTTGATTTGAGTAGTTTAGATCGTAGTGATAGCTTAGTTGTAGATAGTGGTGTGTTGGATAATAAACTTAATTGGACTACTAAGGAACTTATTGCAGCTCAGAAAGCAGATTTTAAAGACCTGCCAGTTGAGTCTGGCGAAATTACTGATTTGACTGTCCCTCGATTTAAGATAATTAATAATATTTTGTACAGAATAAGTAGACCTTTTGATGCCATTAACACAGATTGTGAAATTGTTAAACAGATTATGGTTCCTTTTGTTTATCGAAAGGAGTTAATGACATTGGCTCATGAAAATGGTTTGGCTGGTCATTTTGGTGTTTTTAAAACCACTCGTAAATTGTGTGAAAGTTATTTTTGGCCTAAGATGAAAGATGATGTTAAAAAATTTGTAAACAGTTGTGATGCTTGTCAAAAGGTCGGGAAGCCTAATCAACCAATTCCAAAGGCACCATTACATCCTATTCCTGTTGTTTCTGAACCTTTCAGAGAGGTAATTATTGACGTGGTTGGTCCTCTGCCGAAAACTCGTAGTGGCAATCAGTATATTTTAACAATTATGGATAGGATGTCTCGATATCCTGAGGCAATACCACTACGAAATGTAAAACCTGTTAAAATTGTTGAAGTATTAATTGAATTTTTCGCCAGGTTCGGAATGCCCAAAGTAATTCAGTCCGATTGTGGGTCTAATTTTCTGAGTAAATTATTTAGGGAGAAGATGGCTGAATTAAAAATTAAACATGTGACTTCTTCTCCGTACCATCCTGAAAGTCAAGGTGTTTTGGAACGATTTCATCAAACCATGAAGGCTATGATAAAAAAATATTGTTTGCTTAAAGGTTCCGAATGGGATAAGGAACTACCTTATTTATTATTTGCATTTCGGTCAGTGCCGAGTCAATCTTTAGGATTTTCACCTTTTAGCCTTATTTTTGGTCATTGTGTGCGTGGTCTATTGGATGTGGTTCGTGAATCTTGGGAGGGGACGCCCTGATATAAATTTATTAGATTATGTTAGTAATTTGGGTGATAAATTAACGAAGGCTTGGAAGTTTGCTGGTGAAAATTTATTGTGTAGCCAAAAGAGAATGAAATACTTTTTTGACAGAAAGACTAAGGAGCGTAATTTTGTAGTGGGTGATAATGTTTTGGTATTGCTTCCCATTCCAGGAAACCCTTTAAAAGCTTCATTTTCAGGACCGTGGAAAATTTTAAAGAAATTAAGTGATGTTAATTATTTAGTTGAAACTCCTGAAAGGAGGAAACCCTACCAGCTGTGTCACATAAATATGTTAAAAGCTTATAAAGGTCATGACAAAGTTATTCCCGTGGTGACACTACAAAGTGTAATGGTATTCATTCTTTTTCTTTTCCAGACATGAGTAATTTTGATGATGATTGTTTTGATGGTGCCGAATGGCCTAATGATAATGAACATCCTTTAGAAAATTTTTCAGAAATGGTTTCACATTTGAATTTAGTAGAACAGGGATCTTTGAAAAAGTTAGTTTTTAGTTATAAGGATTTATTTTCGGATGTTCCAGGACAGACCACTGTCCTTGAACATGATATGGATGTGGGTAACGCAACTCCGGTAAAACAATCCCCTTACAGGTTAAATCCATTTAAAAATGATGTTGTGGATAAAGAGGTTGATTATATGTTACGACACGGGCTGATCAAACCCAGCAACAATCCGTGGTCTTCACCTGTTGTTTTGGTAAAGAAACAGGATGGTCAATTCAGGCTTTGCTTTGATTACCACAAAGTCAACGAGGTCACAAAGCCTGATAGTTATCCTTTACCCAGGATAGAGGACTGTATTGACAGGATAGGGAATTCAAAATATATAACTAAATTTGATTTGTTAAAGGGGTATTGGCAAGTTCCGCTGTCCAAACGGGCACGGGATTTGTCAGCGTTTGTAACACAGCGAGGACTCTACCAATGTAAAGTAATGCCTTTTGGGATGAAGAATGCTGCTGCAACCTTTCAAAGGTTAATGAATACTTTGGTCCAAGGTTTAGAGGGGTGTGTTGTTTATATTGATGATATTGTGATTTATAGTGATGACTGGGACACCCATCTTAAACGTATTAAGGCCTTATTTCAGGTACTTAGGAAAGCTGGTTTGGTTGTAAACCTCAAAAAGAGTGAGTTTGCCAAAGCAAAGGTTGTGTATTTGGGTCACGAAGTAGGATTTGGGAAAGTGGCTCCAAAACAGGCAAACGTAGACTCTATTAGGCATATTGAAATACCGAAGTGTCGCAGGGATGTCAGAAAATTCCTTGGTTTAGTAGGGTATTATCGTAGATTTGTTAAGAATTTTTCTGATATCGCTGAGCCCCTGACTAATTTATTACGTAAGAATGTGACTTTTGTATGGTCTAATGATGCCCAAAATGTCTTTGAAAAATTAAAGCAGGTCCTAATGAATTTCCCTATATTGAAAGCCCCTGATTTTGACGTCCCTTTTTCGCTTGCTACTGATGCAAGTGATGTTGGGGTTGGAGCAGTTTTGTTGCAGGAAGATGCTCATGGAGTATCTCATCCTGTTGCCTATTTCCCCAAAAAGTTATCCCAGGCACAACGGAAATACTCGACTGAAGAGAAAGAGACTTTGGGATTAATTTTAGCTGTTAATCATTTTCAGGTGTATTTATCCTCTACAGGGACTCCGATTAAAATATTAACGGATCATAATCGGTTTAGGAATAAAAATCAACGGCTGATGCGTTGGAGCCTCCTGCTCCAGGAATGGAATTTTAGCTTTCCACACATTCCAGGCAAAAGTAATGTCGCTGATGCGCTGTCACGCATCAGTGACTGATCGATAGGTTGATTTGAGAAAAACCTTTTTGTTCTTCGTTAATTATTATTTTTAAAGTTGTTTTGTATATATTTATATTAATTGATTTGATTAATCCTATAAATTTATCGAATGTACAGGTTTCCAGATGTGTTGTTTCCAGGTGTGTTGTAATAATGTTGTGTCAGGTGTTTGTTTTGTTTATGAAATAATTTAGGATTAAGTATTTAAGATTAAGATGTTAAATGTCGTGATTTGCAGGTTTTTCTTCGGTGTCGTCTTTGATTAAGAGTGGTTAAGGGTACTTTTGATTTCTGTTTACTTTAGTATGTTGTTGGTGGGGGTTAATTTTAAGGTGTTACCATTGTCTTGTGTATGTCCAGGTTAATTTTAAGGTGTTACCATTGTCTTGTGTATGTCCAGGTTAATTTTAAGGTGTTACCATTGTCTTGTGTATGTCCAGGTTAATTTTAAGGTGTTACCATTGTCTTGTGTATGTCCAGGTTAATTTTAAGGTGTTACCATTGTCTTGTGTATGTCCATTAATGATGTGTGTATTTAAGGCCCAAACCCGTTTAGTGTGAGGACGTCTCTGAAGTGTAGAGGCACTAAAACTGAGTGAAGTGTAGTGAAAAGACGCTCTTTGAAACTCAATGAGTCGCAGAAACAAGTAGTGTTGATAAGGACGCTCTCTGGAGTGAAAAGAGGCATTATTGGAAAGTGTTGTGAAGGGCCACAATATTGAGTGTGTAGTAAATCATTGATATGTGGACAGTGTGTTACGTTTTTTTTTTTTATTTTTGGTGACTGATGGTTAGTTTTTATAAATTATTAATCATATACTGTTATGTCCCTGTTCTTTGTTTATGCCAATGGTCCACATTAATTCTCTCTTTTCATAGCTTAGATAGGTCACGGGCTCACGGGTCTGTAGCACAGCACAGCCGTTTTTTAGGCGCTACAGGCTGGTGTATGAGTGGTGACCTAGACTAAGTTAAGGTTAATCTATTAAGGTTTTGGTCCTTATTTTTGTTTGACTGATATTTGTGTTTTAAGAATAATTTAGCCAGGTCACGGGCTCACGGGTCTGTAGCACAGCACGGCCGTTTTTTAGGCGCTACGGCCTGGTGTATGAGTGGTGACCTTGGTTGAGGTAACACTAGTACCATTGTGGTCGATTTATATTTTTGTTGTCGGTTATCTAGGTTTAGTCTAATAATAGGTTAGTCTTGTTAACATTGCTGCTCTGCTAACCTGTGCCCACCACTCCACTTGTGAGTTCATGGGGATATTACCATATTTCTCCGTATGTTGATACTGATGTTATTTTTGGCGTGGTCACTATAAATTATTTACTTGTATTAGCTTTGAGTCTTAGTATTAAGGTTAAGATTTGATATCTATTGACTGTATTGAAAGTGGTACAAAATTTTTTGCCGCTATCTCTAATCTATTTTTGCCAGCAATGTGATATAGTATTTTTAATCACTTTTTGAGTTTTGTCATTAGACTTTAATTTTTCTTATTGTCCCTGTTTTATTTCATATAGATTGAATTGCTATGTTTGCTTTTGATATTAGCATTTTCATATATTTCTTTAAATTTTGAGTTAAGTTCAATACTTTGTAGAAAAATTTTCTTGTGGAAAATTTTTTTTTGTTGGGTGAGGAGGTGTCAGTATGTGTCTAATTTAACATAAATTAATTTGTTTTGAATAAGTCACTTTGGCAGTAATTATTTTTTTTGGAACGTAATGACCCTGTTTCCTCCTCCCCGACATTTCTGACTTGTTGTATAGTTTTAATTACAATGAGCTTGTTTTATTTTCACGTGTGGTGTTGGCTTCTCATCCGGACCTGTATTCGGCGCTGTCTCGCCAGGACTGAGTGAGTCGTTTCTGGACCCTTAAGATTGTGAGGGCTTGACTTATTTTGGGATTATCTGCCTTTCTTCAGTTGCTGCTGCTGTCCTCCTTTGAGAGATTGATTGTTCTCCAGTCTGCGCCCTTGGTTCAGTTATTTTGCCAAGGGGACCTCTCTGCCAACTGGTAAGGTGCGATTACCTGTCGGACGGCCGTGTCCGTTGATCGTCTTGCGACGTTAAAGTGATTCTTTCTTCAGTCTGCGCCCTTGGCCCAGTTATTTTGCCAAGGGGACCTCTCTTACGTTTGGTAAGGTCTTAGGAATATATATTATTCCCCTTGACCCGTGATTTGAAGGCTGTGTTTGCCACTACCACCGTTTAGAGCTCACTTAAGGGAAGCAATTTATTTTTCGTTTGTGATAAATATTTAGTGTGTAATAAGTTAGGTTATTCTGACTTTTCGACATTCTATTACTTTCAGGGCCCTCTCTTTAAAGTGTAATTGCATAGTCTGTCTTAATTTGGTGTAAGTGTGTTTGTTATTCGATGTTTTCAGTGTGTGGTTGATTTTTGTGTTTATTTAATGTATTTTGTAAGAGGCTCAGTGGTCATTTCTTTCTAAAAGTTTGTATTAAATATTAAGGTTTTATTTTCAGTTTTTCTTTATCCTCCTTGATTCCATCTCTGTACACTCTGTTGCGGCCATTCCACCTATTGTGGACTTGGTCGTTAGTGACTTTATTTGTATTTTAAGAGACTTGTGTATGTTTGATGGGCGTGGGCCCATAAAAAAAAAAAAAAAAATATATATATATATATATATATATATATATATATATATATATATATATATATATATATATATATATATATATATATATAAAGAGTATATGAATGTATGCACGACTTAATAGCTGAAGAAATATATCGATATTAAAACTCTATTCTTTTTTTTATATTGTATGATCTAACATCAAAGATTTTTTTTATATTTGATAGCAATCAGTTATTTTTAGTCTTGATTCTCTTGACATTCCTTACTGATTCCATGCAAACAGTCTAGGATGATAAGCCAGTCTGAACCCATGATCTTAACTTTTACATTCTCGAGCTCAGGTGACTCCGGCACTGGAATCTTGATGCCGAGTTTGGCATCAAGAAGCTAGAGACTCGGCGACAATTTCCTCAGGAGATAGAGTTCTGTCATTAATGACACGGAACCGACCGTCACAAAAAGGGTTTTTGTAAGTGACCTCGGCAGTGAAATGTCTCAAGGTTTTAAAGAGAAATGTTATTTACTTTACAACTGATTGATCTAAGCCTTTGATCTAAATAGAAAAAATTACATCAGAAGAAAAATGAATTGTTAATTCTTAAATTTTCAATGAAAGGATATGTGACTATAACCAAGAGTACTTAATATCTTAACGAACAAATATTTACCAAATCAGAATCGCATCCTTAGCTGCCAGCAGAAAGGAAATGAGGAATGAGAAAATGGACAGAGCAGCGAGAATACTCATAGATTTATAAAACGAAGGCTATAATAGCCTATCTTTGTGAACTGAGAGAGAGAGAGAGAGAGAGAGAGAGAGAGAGAGAGAGAGAGAGAGAGAGAGAGAGAGAGAGAGAGATGGGTGGGGCAATAATGGTTTTTTTCAAAGACGTCACCAAGCCCTTTAAGCTGAGTTTATATTCGAACGAGAAAGTAATTCGTTTCATGGCCAGAGAGAGAGAGAGAGAGAGAGAGAGAGAGAGAGAGAGAGAGAGAGAGAGAGAGAGAGAGAGAGAGAGAGAGAGAGCTGTAACACTCATTTCCAACCAACGACAAATCCCTGAGCTCAAAGGGGCTGTAATAGAGTCCATAAACCGTTGCAGCTTTATTAATCGAGGTTAATCTCATCTTGAGAGGATGTTTAAGGCCAACATACCATTTATCTAGTTCCTTTTGTGCACTGAAAAAATGAAGAGAGAGAGAGAGAGAGAGAGAGAGAGAGAGAGAGAGATGACGAAGTAACTGTGATTTACTGTGAATGAATTATGAAAGAATAACAAAAAACGTCACTGATAGGTTAGATAACTGTAAAAAAATTATAAATGATTGAAAAGGGAGAAAACTAAGAAAATAAAAAGAACATTTTAAGATACTATGGCAATGAAGTTCTAGTCAGGTCAAAAGACTGCCTCAAGTTATATTGCGTTCAGCCTTCAGAGAGAGACATGTTTCAGGAAAAGTGATAAATAAATAAACAGATATGAGGAAATAGAAAATAGGACGGATACATCTACAGTCAGGAGACATCAGCAGAAAGCAGAAAAGAATTTGCTCCTCGTTTAAACACTCGGAGATCGGAAGACTCCACAACAGCAGTAAGCAAACCATTCCACATTTTAATTGTAGCCAAGATAAAATTCCTAGAAAACTGAGTAGTATTAAAACTTTCACCAGGAAACGGCACACTGTTTGCAGCAGCAACTTGCCTAGACAGCCATGTCGGTTGAAGAAGAACGCAGATATGTTCGTCGTTGTAGTGCATTTTAGGCGACCAACCTAATGAACCCACTTGACGTCTATGCCACAAATCAACATTAAGAGTTGACAAAATAAAATTGACTGACGACGAACCTCTGTTCACGAATATGAAAAGAGCGTCAGCACCCGAAGACCACAATGGAAGCAGGACTCCAAGCAAGGAAGAAGAGTTAAACACTCGGGTATAATAACAGCTTCATCAGGACGCTTTCGAAACATTTCCACCAAATACCAACTTTTTGGGAAACAGAAGAAGCAATACTACCTACATACTTTTCATGAGCCAATTTTTTATCACAAGTTACACCGAAATCTTAAGTCACTGACATTTAGAACAGTATTATTTAAATATTAACCAGACTGCAAACAATCTTGATACCGAAAGAGATTGTAAGAAACGACTCTTTCTGTCTATTATGATTACACTATTCACTAAAGTGCAGTGGTAGATGGCCAGAATTTAATATTTCTAAATGCAATGCATATATATATATATATATATATATATATATATATATATATATATATATATATATATATATATATATATATATATATATATATATATATATATATATATATATATATATATATATATATATATATATATATATATATATATATATATAGAGAGAGAGAGAGAGAGAGAGAGAGAGAGAGAGAGAGAGAGAGAATATAAATGTGTTTATGTGGCATTTAGATGCTCCAGAGGAGCTCATACCTTTTTCCTCTCGCTCACGGGGAAAGTGAAATGGTCGCCCTAGAAAACGTAGCGAAGCGAATCAGTTCTTGAAAGAGAAATATTTCATAGTGTGTTGTGATGATTTGTAGCTGACATTTATAGGTGGCTGTTTTCCGCTAGTCTAAACAGAAAAGCATGCTAGAAAAGAGAATTTATTCACGAGAAAAACTATCACAAAGAGATGCTGCATTACAGCGCAGAAACTCCGGAGTAATGGTACAATGGAAGAGGAGACGAAGTCTTTTAAAAACACTCTGAATTTCTTCGAAACAATTCCTTGAAGGAAACTTTGCATATTTCATATTTACTCCTCTCTCAGTTTCCTTCCATATCTCATATTTTGGAATGCATCTCATCTCGCACGACCCTCCCACCCTCCTACTTCTGAGCATATACATATATATATATATATATATATATATATATATATATATATATATATGAAATTTTTTTATCACACCGTGATTTATATACAATCATGAAGCTACAAAATGTCGTTTAATATCAAATTCACGCTACCTCGAGAGTATCTCCGATGGAGAATTATCACCGAAGGGAATTTTATAAGTGATAAATGAACAGGTACCACTGGGACGCGAACCCTTGACATGGACCCATTCAACGACTCCAGTGGACGCTACCACCAGTAAATCAAGAGAGGTATAAATCATTACCGAGTCTGCTGTACTGTTTTTCCCGTCGTCGAGCGGGGAAATTGTATAGCCTCGGCAATGACCCACCTCCGCCATGATAGTTCGTTGGTACGTTTGGAACACGCAGCTCTTATTATGAAATTTTTTATCACACCGTGATTTATATACAATCATGAAGCTACAAATGTCGTTTAATATCAAATTCACGCTACCTCGAGAGTATCTCCGATGGAGAATTATCACCGAAGGGAATTTTATAAGTGATAAATGAACAGGTACCACTGGGACGCGAACCCTGACATGGACCCATTCAACGACTCCAGTGGACGCTTACCACCGCGCCATCAAGAGAGGTATAAATCATTACCGAGTCTGCTGTACTGTTTTTTTCCGTCGTGAGCGGGGAAATTGTACTTAGCCTCGCAATGACCCACCTCCGCCATGATAGTTCGTTGGTACGTTTGGAACACGCAGCTCTTATTATGAAATTTTTTATCACACCGTGATTTATATCAATCATGAAGCTACAAATGTCGTTTAATATCAAATTCACGCTACTCGAGAGTATCTCCGATGGAGAATTATCACCGAAGGGGAATTTTTATAAGTGATAAATGAACAGGTACCACTGGGACGCGAACCCCTTGACATGGACCCATTCAAAACGACTCAGTGGACGCCACCACCGCGCCATCAAGAGAGGTATAAATCATTACCGAGTCTGCTGTACTGTTTTTTCCGTCGTGAGCGGGGAAATTGTACTATTCCTCGGCAATGACCCACCTCCGCCATGATAGTTCGTTGGTATTTTGGAACACGCAGCTCTTATTATGAAATTTTTTTATCACACCGTGATTTATATACAATCATGAAGCTACAAATGTCGTTTAATATCAAATTCACGCTACCTCGAGAGTATCTCCGATGGAGAATTATCACCGAAGGGGAATTTTTATAAGTGATAAATGAACAGGTACCACTGGGGCGCGAACCCTTGACATGGACCCATTCAACGACTCAGTGGGCGCTACCACCAATGCCATCAAGAGGTATAAATCATTACCGAGTCTGCTGCTGACTGTTTTTTCCCGTCAGCACTCAGAATTGATGGATCGGCAATGACCCACCTCCGCCATGATAGTTCGTTGGTACGTTTGGAACACGCAGCTCTTATTATGAAATTTTTTATCACACCATGATTTATAACACAATCATGAAGCTACAAATGTCGTTTAATATCAAATTCACGCTACCTCGTATCTCCGATGGAGAATTATCACCGAAGGAATTTTTATAAGTGATAAATGAACAGGTACCACTGGGACGCGAACCCTTGACATGGGCCCATTCAACGACTCCAGTGGACGCTACCACCACACCATCAAAGAGGCCGCATCATTACCGAGTCTGCTGTACTGTTTTTTCCGTCGTGATTTATAAAATGCAGTCTCCAGCCTATGGCAATAACCACTCCGCCATGATAGTTCGTTGGTAGGGAACACGCAGCTCTTATTATGAAATTTTTACATCACCGCGATTTATATTGTCATGGAGCTACAAATGCCTAATATCAAATTCACGCTACATCGAGATCTCCGATGGAGCGTGAATTTGATATTAAACGACATTTGTAGCTTCATGATTGTATATAAATCACGGTGATAAAAAAATTTCATAATAAGAGCTGCGTTTCAAACGTACCAACGAACTATCATGGCGGAGGTGGGTGTTGCCGAGGCATACCATTTCCTATTTCACGACGGGAAAACAGTACAGCAGACTCGGTAATGATTTATACCTCTTTGATGGCGCGGTGGTAGCGCCCACTGAGTCGCTGAATGGTCCATGTCAAAAAAGCGTCCCAGTGGTACCTGTTCATTTATCACTTATAAAAATTCCTTCGGTGATAATTTTCCATCGGAGATACTGTGAGGTAGCGTGAATTTGATATTAAACGACATTTGTAGCTTCATGATTGTAAATAAATCACGGTGATGATAAAAAAATTCATCAAGAGCTGCGTCCCAAACGTACCAACGAACTATCATGGCGGCCATGGGTCATTGCCGAGGCCGCCATCTTGATTTCCCTCACGACGGAAAAAACAGTACAGCAGACTCGGTAATGATTTATACCTCTTGATGGCGCGGTGGTAGCGCCCACTGAGTCGAATGGGTCCATGTCAAGGGTCTGCGTCCCAGTGGTACCTGTTCATTTATCACTTATAAAAATTCCCCTTCGGTGATAATTTCCATCGGAGATACTTCTGGTAGCGTTAATTTGATATTAAAACGACATTTGTAGCTTCATGATTGTATATAAATCACGGTGTGATAAAAAATTTCATAATAAGAGCTGCGTGTTCCAAACGTACCAACGAACTATCATGGCGGAGGTGGGTCATTGCCGAGGTTAAACAGAAAAATTTCCCGCCACGACGGGAAAAAACAGTACAGCAGACTCGGTAATGATTTATACCTCTCTTGATGGCGCTGGTGGTAGCGCCCACTGGAGTCGTTGAATGGGTCCATGTCAAGGGTTCTTCCCAGTGGTACCTGTTCATTTATCACTTATAAAATTCCCTTCGGTGATAATTCTCCATCGGAGATACTGAGGTAGCGAGAATTTGATATTAAACGACATTTGTAGCTTCATGATTGTATATAAATCACGGTGTGATAAAAAATTTCATAATAAGAGCTGCGTGTTCCAAACGTACCAACGAACTATCATGGCGAGAGGTGGGTCATTGCCGAGGTTAAGTACAATTTCCCGCCACGACGGGAAAACAGTACAGCAGACTCGGTAATGATTCATACCTCTTTGATGGCGCGGTGGTAGCGTCCACTGAGTCGTTGAATGGGTCCATGTCAAGGGTTCGCGAGTGGTACCTGTTCATTTATCACTTATAAAATTCCCTTCGGTGATAATTCTCCATCGGAGATACTCGAGGTAGTGAATTTGATATTAAACGACATTTGTAGCTTCATGATTGTATATAAATCACGGTGTGATAAAAAATTTCATAAGAGCTGCGTGTTCCAAACGCACCAACGAACTATCATTATCTAGGTTGGTCATTGCCGAGGCTGAATAAATTTCCGCCACGACGGAAAAAACAGTACAGCAGACTCGGTAATGATTTATACCTCTCTTGATGGCGCGTAAGCGTCCACTGGAGTCGTTGAATGGGTCCATGTCAAGGGTTCAACCCAGTGGTACCTGTTCATTTATCACTTATAAAAATTCCCCTTCGGTGATAATTCTCCATCGGAGATACTCGAGGTAGCGTGAATTTGATATTAAACGACATTTGTAGCTTCATGATTGTATATAAATCAATGTGATAAAAAATTTCATAATAAGAGCTGCGTGTTCCAAACGTACCAACGAACTATCATGGCGGAGGTGGGTCATTGCCGAGGTTAAGTACAATTTCCCGCTCACGACGGGAAAACAGTACAGCAGACTCGTAATGATTTATACCTCTCTTGATGGCGCGGAAATAGCGCTCCACTGGAGTCGTTGAATGGGTCCATGTCAAGGGTTCGCGTCCCAGTGGTACCTGTTCATTTATCACTTATAAAAATTCCCCTTCGGTGATAATTCTCCATCGGAGATACTCTCGAGGTAGCGTGAATTTGATATTAAACGACATTTGTAGCTTCATGATTGTATATAAATCACGGTGTGATAAAAAAATTTCATAATAAGAGCTGCGTGTTCCAAACGTACCAACGAACTATCATGGCGGGAGGTGGGTCATTGCCGAGGCTAAGTACAATTTCCCGCTCACGACGGGAAAAAAACAGTACAGCAGACTCGGTAATGATTTATACCTCTCTTGATGGCGCGTGGTAGCGACCACTGGAGTCGTTGAATGGGTCCATGTCAAGGGTTCGCGTCCCAGTGGTACCTGTTCATTTATCACTTATAAAAATTCCCTTCGGTGATAATTCTCCATCGGAGATACTCGAGGTAGCGTGAATTTGATATTAAACGACATTTGTAGCTTCATGATTGTATATAAATCACGGTGTGATAAAAAATTTCATAATAAGAGCTGCGTGTTCCAAACGCACCAACGAACTATCATGGCGGAGGTGGGTCATTGCCGAGGCTAAGTACAAATTTCCCCCGCTCACGACGGAAAAAACAGTACAGCAGACTCGGTAATGATTTATACCTCTCTTGATGGCGCAGGTAGCGTCCCACTGGAGTCGTTGAATGGGTCCATGTCAAGGGTTCGCGTCCCAGTGGTACCTGTTCATTTATCACTTATATAAATTCCCCTTCGGTGATAATTCTCCATCGGAGATACTCTCGAGGTAGCGTGAATTTGATATTAAACGACATTTGTAGCTTCATGATTGTATATAAATCACGGTGTGATAAAAAAATTCATAATAAGAGCTGCGTGTTCCAAACGTACCAACGAACTATCATGGCGGAGGTGGGTCATTGCCGAGGCTAAGTACAATTTCCCCGCTCACGACGGGAAAAAACAGTACAGCAGACTCGGTAATGATTTATACCTCTCTTGATGGCGCGGTGGTAGCGTCCACTGGAGTCGTTGAATGGGTCCATGTCAAGGGTTCAAAGTGGTACCTGTTCATTTATCACTTATAAAAATTCCCCTTCGGTGATAATTCTCCATCGGAGATACTCTATAGGTAGCGTGAATTTGATATTAAACGACATTTGTAGCTTCATGATTGTATATAAATCACGGTGTGATAAAAAATTTCATAATAAGAGCTGCGTGTTCCAAACGTACCAACGAACTATCATGGCGGAGGTGGGTCATTGCCGAGGCTAAATACAATTTCCCGCTCACGACGGAAAAAACAGTACAGCAGACTCGGTAATGATTTATACCTCTCTTGATGGCGCGGTGGTAGCGTCCACTGGAGTCGTTGAATGGGTCCATGTCAGGGTTCAGCCCCAGTGGTACCTGTTCATTTATCACTTATAAAAATTCCCCCTTCGGTGATAATTCTCCATCGGAGATACTCTCGAGGTAGCGTGAATTTGATATTAAACGACATTTGTAGCTTCATGATTGTATATAAATCACGGTGTGATAAAAAATTTCATAATAAGAGCTGCGTGTTCCAAACGCATCAACGAACTATCATGGCGGAGGTGGGTCATTGCCGAGGCTAAGTACAATTTCCTCGCTCACGACGGAAAAACAGTACAGCAGACTCGGTAATGATTTATACCTCTCTTGATGGCGCGGTGGTAGCGCCACTGGAGTCGTTGAATGGGTCCATGTCAAGGGCTCGGCCCCAGTGGTACCTGTTCATTTATCACTTATAAAAATTCCCTTCGGTGATAATTCTCCATCGGAGATACTCTCGAGATAGCGTGAATTTGATATTAAACGACATTTAGTAGTTTCATGATTATATATATATATATATATATATATATATATATATATATATATATATATATATATATATATATTGTCAAGAATTTATATTCCTCCCTCCTAGTGAATCGCCATGCAATTGATTTCTAATAAAACCCAGCATATCAGATAACTGAGAGTCAAGTCAATATGGCTGGCAAAGAGCGTTTCCCACTTATTTTTGAACCCAGGACGCATTCCATTCCCGCATCCCGGAAATGCCCGGGCCTACCAAACAATAGACCTCCCTCCTTCAACCCCCCTACTATAAGCACCCACCTAGATTCTCCCCCTCATGGGGTAGTGTTTTCGAGTTAAGTTCAGAATGGGTTATATGTATTATAGGGCGCAAGCCGCACGAAGGGGAAACTAAGATCTTAAGCTTTAAACACCTAATCTATAAGACCATTTTTCCCTTGAATTTCTGACTGGCGCCAGACTATTCTTTCAGGTACACCTGGATGTGCGAAAACACGCCAAGCCCATGTCAATTTTGAAAATAAGAGGCTTATTGAGAGAAGAGACTTCCCAGCCATGCTCCATGACAGGACACAGATGTCTGTTCCCCATTCTCCAGTAGCTGGTCCGCTTACTCAACTCGAATGGCCACCAACTCTATATTCAGGCTCAAGTATACGTCTAAGGCAAAGTCTGAGAGTTAGTCTGCACCAGTAGCCACCTTTTCCCCCTTTTCAGTCTATTTAATCCTTTCTTGTTGCCTCTTCACGAGTTTTACTTTCTCATTTCTACTCAGGCGGCCCCCTTTGTGTGTCAGCTGCGCCATCCCCATTCATCCTTTAAAGCGCATTTGTTCAGTAACCTCCTAACCTGCAGTTAAGTCCTCCCTTTAAAGTGTTAAATTGGGCTAACTAAGATTTAGAAGGTAAGATTGTTCATTGTGCTTTGTTTAGTAACAAGGGAGATTTCATTTGCCCCACATGTTTGTACTAACACCGGGATTCTATTCCAGGAGACTGCATAGCCTGCTCAGTTCGCAAATCTATGCCAAGATATCCTATACTGACTGCCATCCCAATTTTGCAACTACTCCCGGTTGCAGCCTGATTGCAAGAATCCGTTGCCAACTCAGAATCATCTTGCTGAACTATTTCCATTATCCTGGAATTTACCCCTTTCACTGCATTGTTGCCTGTGAATTGATGTATTTTGGGCATATCAGAGTTAATTGTTTTAATGGGAATTGTTGCATCTGTGGCCCTTTATATTTGTGTTGTGTGTCTTTAAATTACTGCATTTATGATCTATCATATGAGATTTATGAGTCTGTAAATTGTTACATTTTTGGTCTCACACACTTGCCCTAATTTCTGTAAATAAACCCTTTTTAAATGTAAAAGAATTCTAATTCCAAATTTGGCGACCTTCATTATTTAGGTAAATCAAGGAAAATTCTAAGGTAAGTTCCAGTAGTATTCCTTTTGCTTATAATCGGGGACCCCCCTTGGCACCGCAGGCACTCCCTAATAATAAATTATCCAAAATTCCGTCTTCCCAAGGACCCTGTTTATGACAACATATATATATATATATATATATATATATATATATATATATATATATATATATATATATATATATATATATATATATATATATATATATATATATGTGTGTGTGTGTGTGTGTGTGTGTGTGTGTGTGTGTGTGTGTGTATGTATATATATATCTTTCTTGTGTCTGAAAATTTGCAGAGATTTAAATGAATACTCTGGAATAACAGGAACATTGTGAGTTCAGATTCCTTCAGCGTAAAGTATTCGAGTTAAAACGTAACAATCAAAGAATGCAATGAATGGAAAACACGGGAAAAATATTCTTCATTTTTTCAAAGCATTTTAATGATATTGCGAAATATCTCAAATATATTTCTATTTATTTGTATCATTACTTGAAACTATACGAGTGAGGGAATGCATGTAACTTATGGCGTTGTATTTGGTTCGGAGTTATTCTAAAATGAACAGGCGTTCGGTTTAAAATATTTTTGTACAATGCCAACAGGAAAGGTCAGAGGTCCTGCGAGGTGAAGGGATTGAAACTTCTCATCATTTTTTTTCTAGTTGTGATCATCATCAAGAGCCTAAAATAATAATCTAACCGTAGTAGCAGTAGCAGTAGTAGTAGCAGCAGTAGCAGTAGCAACAGCAGCAGGAGTAGTAGTAGTAGTAGTAGTAATATATTTTTCATTAACACGGTCACCATTATTTCTTTCAAATACACATATTATCGAAAACAACCTCGAATCTGCTGATTAGGCCGAGTTCGCTGGTAACATTCACCTCACATCATGACAATGGACCCTACTACAATAAGCCATCTGAACCTAAACCAGCCAAACAAAGAAACGCAAAAGAGCCTATTGTATCCTAAACTGAAACTCATGACTTTCATTCTTATTTAGGTGAAGAAGAAAGAAAACTTCACGATTTCTTTATAGAACTTTGTCCTTCCAGACATCTTTGTTTCCCCTTTAATCGCCCTCCAAAGCTGGAATGAAACCGTCCCAGTAATAACAAGCACTGAGACCCCGGAAGGGGACCTGCCCGTCAAGGAATCCAGGTCTTCTGTGAGGTGAACAGAGAAGAAGAGATTGCTTTCATGATACCAATACTCCGTTGCATGGTTCCCTTATGGAGTCATTCACGAGCCGAAATACTGCTTCATTCTCTCGACGCAAAGATGAACAGGGCTCCTGGATTGGATTTCTGTTCGGGGTTCCAAGGCAGATGAATAAGACTGGCAGAAACCTTCATAAATTTTTTTTTTATGCCTGTCTGTCTGTCGTCTGTCTTCTTGGCTGAATGACTTCATTCTCTCTCTCTCTCTCTCTCTCTCTCTCTCTCTCTCTCTCTCTCTCTCTCTCTCTCTCGCTTTCAATTGCCTCCCAAGATCTTGCAACCTTGTATGACTCGAGCTGTCTCCTTTGGAGTGGAAGTCCTCAGCTTCAAGTTAACGATTCGTATCGGTGAAGTTAATTTCGGAGTGAATGAGGAGTGTCACCTCCTCAATGGGGCATATGAAATGAAGAGAAAAAGGAGAAAGAGCAGGAGGAGGAGAAACAGGAAAGGAAGAAGGAAAAAGGATGAAGAATAAATGGCGTTTTTTGTCCATAAGTCACTTTGTAATCAAATTATGCAAATAAAGAAAAACGAAATTCCCACTCAACTAGGAGTCTATTAAAGGCCCGCTTTATCTGTTTCCAAACCTATAAAGGTGGTCTTTATTTCCTGCGTAACATCCTTCATAATATCTCCTTCATTCACAACGCAAGTGCAAAAAAACATTTTATTCTTATAGAATATTTTTATTGCGATCATTAACATGAAAACAAATATCTTAGAGGTTTTTTCTCGGCAATTATTAAATATTTTAATTGATACAATTCTGGATGTTATATTCAGTTAGCACGAGTCCATTTAATCAATTAGCTTTCAAATGCTTTTAATATCTTTCTCTTAGAATACGGTCATTCACGAAAAAGAAATTAGACATCCATAAAACACTTTCAGAATAAAATATGAAAAACAGAAAAATGTACTAATAAATAAAATTGATCAGCTTCATGACTACGAACATTTCAGGCTGTATTGGGGAACAAAAAGCCATGAAATAAAATAGAAAATAAATGGCTAAATCAAAAAATTAATGTAGACTCATGACGAGGCCTCATTTACTCAAGACGAAAAAACATTGACGTCAAAACTTCCTAACTAAAAGAAAAAGTAGACACAGTAACACTAAACTTTATTAACAATGAGAATCCGCTGAGAAAAAAAAAAATCCCTGGCAACTTCTGTATATTTGAAGCCAGCGTCCGCAGGAGAAAACTTTTCATCTATTTCCGTTTGATGATTTGAAAAATATTAGGAAAGCTGGTAATTTTGCAGGACTGGATTTCTAGGAAATGTAGATTTTGCAGTCGAAAGAAATGATGTAATGAAGACAGACGAGTGTTGAATAGACGCAGACAAACACACTCGCACAGACACATACTTATGTATATATATATATATATATATATACATATATATATATATATATATATATATATATATATATATATATATATATATATATATATATATATATATATATATATATATATATATATATATATATATATATATATATATATATATATATATATATATATATATATATATATATATATATATATATATATATATATATATATATATATATATATATATACATACATACATATACATATATTCTATAGTTGCTCAAATCTCTTTAGGCGCCCAAAACAGTAGTAGTGTAATATGCCCAAGCTTTCTCTCCACCGTAATTTGATTTTCTAATTGCTTACCAGAGGAGCACCTGAGTCTCTCTCTCTCTCTCTCTCTGTGTTTCATGGATATCTGATTAGGAGGAAACGGTGAAATACGTCTGTTCTCGTCTATTTATCTGAAGACATTTGTGGTTCCATAATATTAAGCCCATTTCCGTATGTTAACGTCCACTCATATCTGTTACTGTTCAATCATGAGACCTTTTGCTTCAGACCCTGTATCTGATGCTCATTCAATGTTCATTCAAGAAAAGTTCATTGATAAGTTTCTATTCAATTTTGCGTGCATTCGGTGGGAGTATACTCAAACGGCCATTATCCCAATGCAATTAATACCATTGCATACCAGAGGTTTCCAAATGGACGGGTCTCAGAATTCTTTCATTCATTGCTCTGCTGTACGGAATTATGCCTATAAAGATTTACCCTGTTCCTGATACATTCATAATGCTTCTCTAATGAATAATAATTGTATCTCTAGCTGACCAGTACCAATCCTAGAAACGTATAATGGAAGTGATTTGTTTCTCTTTCAACGTGAGAAAAATCTGATACTCTATTGTTAACTATCATCTGTTCTGATTAAAGGGCGATTCCATCAGGAAGCTGTTTTTTTTATGGGTAATTGGAGTTTCTGCTGTTGCTTTCGAATACATGTAAAGTTCTGATTATATATATATATATATATATATATATATATATATATATATATATATATATATATATATATATATATATATATATATATATATATATATATATATATATATACATTTCAATGAGCATTTTGCTATGAATCATACATTTTTGATTTGGCAGATGTTTAACGGATGTATGCCTTCTTGACTTCAACCCTCCTTACTTATCCGGGCTTGGGAAAGATAAAAAGAATAATTAGTGCTAAGAATATCAACGCAAAACTATAGGAGCAACTATAATGGGCCAAACATTAAATTCATATGAGTAGCAGCTCCAGTATTCCGTGGAAAATGTTTAAATAGCGACCTCTGGTTGAATAAAGTTAAATAACTGATGAAAATAGGACTCGTTCGACCCCCTCGAGATGCTTCCGGAAATCCGCCGGGAAGAGTTTGGACTTCTTCCAGCTGAGCCTTAGACGTGATATTAAACCATTGTCAGTGGATCTTATCCCTTCGGAGATTCCAGCAGATTTAGGTTTGAGAACCGAATATTTTGAGACAGTCTACCTCACGACAATTTAAGCCTCAGTGGTTCTGAGGCAGTTAGAGAAAATATCTAATGATGTGCATGAAGTTGTATATTGAAGGTTTCTAATTAAGAACTTTGATAGAAAAGATTGAAAAAATATCTTTATTTATTACAATTAACTTCTATCATGGTATTCATCTTTATGATATGGAAATGTCCTTGTATATCTCTCTTTAAGCTCTGTGTTCCCCCGCTGTGAGAACAATCATAATTTCAAGACGTGCACACGACAAACCGCCAAAACTAGGATCATTAATTTTGAATATCTTAAATCATTATTATTTTCATGTCTTGAATTATGCAGGTAGAAAATTTTCGCCAAAATATAAGCGTTAATGAAAAGATATCTTGACGATATAATGAAAATGTAGCATGGGCTATATTTAACGTTATCTTCGTCAAGAAACAGTAGGGCTACCCTTTGTCTTGAGGTGATAACAACATGCACATTCTATAATGTGTGTATACAAAAATATAATAAATCACTTGGTCTTTGTAAAGGTGGATCTTTTTCTCTAACCCTTTCATTGCGTTTTTGTCATGACCTACAGCAATCAGACGGACCTCGTATCTGGCGTCAGTTAAGACATAATCCTACAAAAGCACTACAGCAATCACCAGCTTCGAAAAAGTCTCAAGATTATGGACTGCAAAAACGACCTTCTATTGATAGCGTTTCCTGTCGAGGCAGGGACGTGGAAAGGAGTTTTTGCTGAGGAGATCAGCACAAAGGGAGAAGGCAATCAGGTTTTTTTTCTTATAAAATTTCCGGATTAACATTCGGGAGATTATAATGGTGACGGAGGCGGCTATTTGCAGTAATTTTCCTCATTATCTATTTGGAATGTTTTTTCTTTTTATTCAGTGGGGAATTCAGAATAATATATAATTAAGTTTCATTAGAACAGAGAGAAGAATGGGAGGTTTTCTTTTGACTAAAGTGAGAAAAAGAGACAATTACACGTCAAAATAATCTTTGCATGGTTTATTTCTTGTTTGGTTGGATATAACCTAAAATCATTGTAACGAAAAGCTGAAATAAGGGATCTGAAAGATTGGTCCTCGCACTCTTTCCCACACACATATACAATGCCTCATTTGAATTGCCTTTATAGCTACATGAAAAACAAATTGTAGATTTATAAAAATAAACACATACGCATATATACAGTATATGCACACACACACACACACACACACACACACATATATATATATATATATATATATATATATATATATATATATATATATATATATATATATATATATATATATATATATATATATATATATATATATATATATATATATATATATATATATATATATATATATATATATATGTGTGTGTGTGTGTGTGTGTGATATGTTGATATAAAAAAACTTTCCATTTTTTTTTTCATATATATAGCTTTCTGGTTTTAAATATATATATAAAGGCTTAATAATGTGTGTGTATATGTGATATGATATGGTATATACATATATATATATATATATATATATATATATATATATATATATATATATATATATATATATATATATATATATATATATATATATATATATATATATATATATATATATATATATATATATCATATCATACCACATATTATACGCTTTTAAAACCAGAAAGCTGTTGTGAAAACCATGTATGTCAACATATCCCATAAAAAATTTCCCCGGCTCTTAACTCGATCATTGCCGCATTAAAAGGTTTAGGAGCAATACTGCCATTGCCAGAGGGAACAGGGTTCAATGGCGGGTACTTGCATATGTGAGGCTCCGCTGAATTATTCCATTCCATTTGGGAAAGACGCCCTGAAAGGCCCTGTCGAGCTCAATGCGGAGGGAATCATGCCCCACTTTATGGCCAATTTAAAAGGGAATGTGTTCCGGGTGTTCGTGCTTGTTTGGGTATGAGGTGCTTAAACTCGGGAAACATTGCTTGTCGGCCTAAGTAATTCTGTATTTATCAGCTCCTCTCTTTCTCTTTCTCTCTTATTTGAGTCCCGTAGTGCCTTTCAGAATTAGATCTTACTATTTTTGCAAGTCATTTCCCGAAGTACAATCATTTAATTGTTTGCCGAAATACGAGATTTATCATTCCCCCCCCCCTCTCTCTCTCTCTCTCTCTCTCTCTCTCTGATTTGAATCTTATAGTTACCGTCAGAATTAAATCCTACTATTTTTATTAGACATTTTCCTAAATCCAATCTTTGATTTGAATGCCTAAACACAACGAGAATTATTAATTCTTCTCTCTCTCTCTCTCTCTCTCTCACTTGAGCCTTAGAGTTCCTTTCAGAATTGGGTCTTACTATTCAATAAACCTATTCCCAAAATCCAGTTTTCAAAACAGTATTAAACTCAAAAAATGAATATGGAATGAAAAATAAAGATAATTTACAAATAATTCAGTTGACTTTGCTTATAAGCAGACTTGTACCTCAAACTGTGGTATAATGCAGTACTTTGGGTCGCTGGTCAGTTTAAAGTAAAAATCCTCTTGCAAAATAATGTTCACTGAAGTATTTGAAAATTATATGTTTTCTTTTATTTCATATTTCTTATTTGTAGGAATTCGTATTTTCATTTATGTCCAAGTTTAAACAATTTGCGCAAAGAATTCACGGCAATAAATAATCAAGATATAAAATACTTACTGAGTCCTTCCTTTTACATTTCTGTCGAGTTTTGATTTATCGATATTTATACATGATTGTACTTTGTGCTTTGGGGTCAGAGGCCAATAATATTCAAATTATAATAACCAGTCTTTTAATATTATTGTTTGCCTGTTAACATGAGTAAACAAAATTGATGAACGTATTTTTACGAAAATCTGTTAATGGTGGGTCTCATTATTGACAAAGAGAGATTAGAATGTGGGAGAGATAGCAAAGCAACTTCGAGGAAACACCGCTTGAGGAGCACATTGCTCACCCTTGACAAAGGTTTACCTTGTCCGAGGACTCATGACATCATTACTGTCTTTGATGAGTGCATGTTCATATGGAAGCAGTCTAAGCTAACTTGTGAGCCGATAAATAAATAAATACACATAAATAAATAGAAATAGCTATTGATTTATTAATCGATAAATAAATAGTTATAATAATTAATTCACTGATAAACAAATAAATAGAAAAAATAATATATAAAGAAATAAATAACAACTAATTATCTAAATATGTACGCTTAGATTACAAGGAAATGATCGAACTCCTCTCGTCATCATGTTTTAATAATTGATCTAATTTTCCAGTTTCTAAGGACTTAAGAAGGTATTGCTCCCCGGCAAATAGTGCGTAGGTAAGAAACTTTTGGTGCGTAAATATGTTTCGTCAAATGGCGTTAAGATGCTATGAATATTAATGCGTGATTCAGAGTCTGACGCAACAAACTATTAACTGAAACGTTGCAGCCCCTCAAGAATGCAGATAAAACTGCAGTTATAATGCAGTAAGTGTGTGAGTGTAAAAGGTTACTCGCGTAAATGTAGTTATCATTTAAAGTGTAGACGCTTAATGGATTTTGAAATGAGAATTTCTGTCTATTTTCCTCCACGTTGTTAACTTTCAGAAATGACCTATACTTGTAATACACGAACTCACACATACATATACACGTACACATACTGCACACACAGACACTCTCTCAACACAAACAAATTTACATACATGTGTACTGGCATTACCTACTTGGCAATCTCATACAGGCATAAGGGAAAATGAAATATGAAGTTCTGTTACTGTTATTTAGAAAAATAGGTCCGCGTGGAATAAACAAACAAAGAACTAACCGCCTAAACAGCTAATAATTTATTAAATGGTAAATATTTAGATGTCAAATTTGAGACCTAAACTCCCGAGCATCCTTTATGACATTTTTAACACCTTTTAAACTTCATGTTATAAATACAGTGGCAAACGAGCGCATTTAACCAACATAAACAGAAAAAAGAGTCAAAGTTAATGACGAAGCTCCTTTAGGGATGAGAGATGATTTCATTTTCATAACCTTTTTCATCAATTCTCTCTCTCTCCCTTTACATTTTTCAAGGGGGGCGGTGGGAGATGGGAAGTGGGATGGAGGGTTCTAATTTCTTAATGATAAATACAAAAGAGGCTTTTGTTCCCCTATCTGTTCTGTCATATTTCTTTTAGCCATAATATAGTTAACATCGCAAATTATAGGGAGTAATTCTACTTAGTATTTTTTGCTTGTTCACACATTTAATCACACGCACTCGTGTAATGATGACAGTAATTTTTTCCAGTTGACAGATTACATGTTCATCTACGTATAAGAAGATTGTTTTCTCAAGCTTAATAATGTCCTTCTAAAGAATATATACACAAACACACACGAAGGAGAAAATACAAACAAATATACATACATACCTGCACACGCATACACAGACACAGACACACACATCAGACACAGACACAGGCACACACACACATACATATATATATATATATATATATATATATATATATATATATATATATATATATATATATATATATATATATATATATATATATATAACACATATAAATATATGTATATAGATTTGTTTATCAGCTGAAGCACACAAAAGCTTGAAAATAAATTGAGTGTGCAAGTACATTCATGTAATTCACGGCCTGAAGATACGTTATATACACGAAATACTTGGCACTCTGTCATTTTATTTTCAAGCTTTTCCTGTGGCTTCAGCTATATATATATATATATATATATATATATATATATATATATATATATAAACATATAAATATATGTATATGTATATATATATACACACACACACACACACACACACACACATATATATATATATATATATATATATATATATATATATATATATATATATATATATAATGTGATGCATGACTTTACTTCACTATGGGTGTGGAAAGAGAGAGAGAGAGAGAGAGAGAGAGAGAGAGAGAGAGAGAGAAATACTCTCATATATATCTAATCTCCTTTTCTTGGTATCCAACAACAAAACTATTCACATTTCCCTACTTCCACTTCCCATGGGCAATAAAACTAAGTGCCTCACCAACCTTAATTTAATCAAAACCTATCTGGCATTCCACTCGCAAAATAATTCAGACCTTTTGTATTTGGAATTTGTGTTTTCATCAAATCCTCCTCCTTCTGAGGCTTTTA
>NC_089749.1:3362883-3430383 GCF_040412425.1 Macrobrachium rosenbergii | reverse complement strand
TATATGTATATATACAGTATATATATATATATATATATATATATATATATATATATATATATATATATATATATATATATATATATATATATATATATATATATATATATATATATATATATATATATATATATATATATATATATATATATATATATATATATATATATATATATATATATACTATATATATATATATATATATATATATATATATATATATATATATATATATATATATATATATATATATATATATATATATATATATATATATATATATATATATATATATAATCATTTTTGCCACTTAGCATTTGTCCATATTTCAGAGTGATCAGGGACACACAAATTTTGGTACCTGAAATATATGGTTGCAACTCGTAAATAGTGTTTTAGGAACTAAATGGTTTCACGTATCTATGTATTTTGCTCCCAGTTCTGACACCTTGCTGTAGAACACTGCCGCGTTGGTAATAAATGATAACTAATGTCTCAGACTAGATTGGATTCCCGCTGTATCTGTGATATATACATTTGTAAACACAAACAGAAACTCACAACTTTGAAAGTTAGATAATATCTTTTTTCATTTTCATATGAGTTTTTGGAGTTCATTCGTTTCGTGTATTTGCATTTATCTCTTATAGCTTGTCAATCCACATGCCTAGTGAATTAGAAAGAACTTTTCTATCAAACTTTTTTTTTTTCTACCGATAATGCTGTTAAAACCAAAAATCATATAATCTTTTTTCTTTTGCTTTGTAGTCCTCACCTACACTCATAAGATTAAATGTATCTGTATAAGATATAAAACAAACTTATATAACACATTCTTTGTGATATAGCCTTCACAATCTCAAGACTTTGGAGAGGAGTGATGTATATGATTTGACGTCATCAGAGTCAGCGAGATACAGAGACCTGAGACAGAAATGAAGTCAATTGCTCATTGTCTTGTCCCAGGCCTTCAAATCTACAGCAAGACGACAAAAACATTAACTATCACTGACTGACACCTTCGACATATTAATTTCCAACTGCAGTGTAAAAGTAGGAAGGTTATATGAGCAAGTAACAGAGGAAACAGACACAGTTCCTGGTCATTACCTCCGCTAAACACGCTACAAATTTGGCTCAGTTGTTTATCTGTTCCTTGTCTGTTTTAAGATTACGCAGACAACGATGTATAATTTTTTACTACAGTTTTATAAAATGGCGAATTCGAAACTGGCAACAAGTATTGAAATTTTGGGGTAAATGAGTTTGTAGTATTTGGTAACATGAGTCTTTCAGTTTGTGGGAATTGTTTTCCCGTGGCGGAGGTTTGCCGTTTTCTAATATTTACAGAAAATTATCAGTGAATTGACAGGCTTTTCAAAACATTGAGTTGGAATTAAACAAAACTGAAAAAGGAATCTCAATTGGCGGACTTTACGAAAACCGATGTTTCCATTTTTAAAAATAATCTTCTCTTAATAGAAAATAAAATATTCAACAATTCCACTTCGATCAGACCAGATTATCAGCATTTGAGGTGTTTAACTCCTCTCTAAGATTTCAAGTGTAGATGTTGAAGTCTAAAGTAATAAAAAAAGAGATATTTTACGTAACTTTATTACCAGCTCAAGTGGTCAGGTGGATGCAGGCTTATACTGTACAGCTTTTTTTAAATTGTTCTTTAATGGTTTTTCATGAAAATTAAGCAAGTTAGATAAATAAATTAACTAAGTCCAATTGTAAGTAAATATTAATTTTTAACTCTTTACTTAATCTCACTAGTTCATACACAGAAGTACGTATATAAACACAAATTTTATATATGTATTCATAATCTATTATGATATAACAATATACAGATTTATGTATGTATGTATAAGATATATATATATATCTATTTATATATATATATAAATATATATATATATATTTTCCTGTTATATATATCTATATACATAAATGTTATATCCCTGCAATTCAAATTATTGACTGAAGGAATTAATTATTCTATTTATATATATATATATATATATATATATATATATATATATATATATATATATATATATTTCTATATATATTTATTTAGGATGAGGATTAAAAGTTAAAGTGTTTTAGGTGCAGAGCCAATGGCCATAAATACTGGATGTGAAGTGGAAAATATAATGACCCACAGCCAAGTGACATGTGAGGTAGTCGTTTCATTGCTCGTAAAAAAATAATCTATTAAGATATAACAAATACAGCTTTCCGTGAAATCGAAAGAAAAAAGTTATGAGTACGCTATTCTCAAAATTTAGAGAATCTACTAAAGAAAATATTAATGGCCTGTGTTTTCTAATTATCCGAATTTATAGGAAAGTTATTTCCTCAGTTTAAAGTACTGAATGACGGAATTAATTGCTTTTTTCATAAATGTCATAAATGTGGGAATTAATGACATTTCAAAGCCTATTCACAGACTCCGTGAATAGAGAGGATATTAAGGGAATTATTTGCCAAATAAACGTATTATTAAATTATGAATAAAGTCGAAACAGTAGCTGGTTATAAATTAGTATTATAATTCGGAAATAATATCTCTATTTTTCTCTCATTCCTCTCTCTACATTAGTGAATAAAATAGATAAAATACTCACATTTATTTCAAGCTACCATTTACGAAAATAAACATAAGAACTTAGCATACGTAATACTGAATGTGTTTTGGAGTTGCCTTGTTCACTGAAAACAATTACAATTATTGCACGTCCAAAGACAAGAATGTTTCTTCTCACTGAATTTGATAAGTAGCCGACGAACATTTCCTTTCTTAAAAAGAATGGCTTGATTATCCTTCGTCACTAAAAGTAACAAGGGAGAAGATTAATATATATTTCCTAATTTCTATTTAATGTATATGTTAACATATTTTCGTTATTTGTATATTTCCCAATGAGTTCATTCTTTCAGAAAAACAAATAAAGGTACGAAACAAAAAATCTTACTATCTCTTTTGCATGGAAATATCATTTCCGAGAGATTTACACAGACTCAGTGATAACCACTCAACAACCCTTCAACAAACAAGTAAATGAATCAAGCGTATAGAAGCAACAAAACTGACACAGAAGCACACAAATAAAATAATGAAGGGGGAGTAGTGTGCTACACCAAGCACTGTGGATTTATTATGGGATTGATCATGCATTAAGGAAGTTAAGGTTAGAACAATTGCGTTATGTTACATTTATTTAGCAGGACTGAGCAGGAACACGTGAACCGGAACTTTTGAGGAGACAACATGAAGCAACAGAAACTCCAGGGTAACAATGGTTTTCAATTAATATTCTCATTTGATGCCCATTCCCCTATTGTACTCTACTTGGAGACATGACTCATCGAAAAGATGAGAGAGAGAGAGAGAGAGAGAGAGAGAGAGAGAGAGAGAGAGAGAGAGAGTATGTAGGGTAGGTGTTTGTGTGAAACAATATAAGAATTCCATACACTACTACTATTACTACTACTACCAACATCTGAGTCTTCATTCATAAAGTCTAGTAAAGTACGTCATACCACAGGATCAATGAGTGGGAGGGCCTTCAGTAATGACGTTTTACTAGCGTCTATCTACGAGCCTACTAGATTTAGCCAAGTTTCCCTTTAAATTTCTTTGCTTTACTCTAATAACTGCCCTAATTATCAACATTAGACATCACTGCATATTTTTGCCAATTAGGCTGTGGCTTCAAATAGCCATTTTCAAAATACGATCCATATCCGATGCTTTGGTAAGATTTTACTGTCGAAAATGCATAGTAGGAAACTATATTGAGCAGAAAGGCATCAGATTCTGGGAGTGTCATCAAAATGTCTATCGTTAGTTTTATGAAAAGAAAAGAGTGCAATTGGAAACGATAAAACATTGCAGATAGCCACTGGACAATTGTCATATTTATTTATGTAAATCTATATGACAAACATGTGTCAAGTTCACTATATCATTAAATGTGAACTGCTACGTGCGGGTTTAAAGAGAGAGAGAGAGAGAGAGAGAGAGAGAGAGAGAGAGAGAGAGAGAGAGAGGAGAGAGAGAGAGAGAGGGCGGGGGGGACGCGTATCATCAGTTCAATCATTCTTTTGCAAGCCTACAACATAAGGGTTCCAACACTATGCATATGCGTAGCATGAGAAAGAGAGAGAGAGATAATTTATTCGATCATTCTTTTGTTAGTCAACAACTCACTGTGTATATGTGTAGCATGAGAGAGAGAGAGAGAGAGAGAGAGAGAGAGAGAGAGACCCAAAATCTTTAAAAGCTCTCTACGTCTCCTCCTTGTGTCCCATAAAATTCATTTTAATACCCTCTAAATTCACCCCCTGACGTAAAGCCACGTACATAAATCGAGACACTTCGATCAGTGTTTCCAGGAGTGACACTTCCAAGTGCCTGAAGCCATTGTGACACTTATCCAGATGGATGCTCCCGTCAACAGCACTCACTGATCGCGACGCTGGGGGCGAAGTGCCAGGGTTTGGTTATTCCCCTTCGAGTGGGACTCGAAGAGAGAATTTCCTGATTTGCTTTATTAAGTTTGAGTGTCTTAAAGCAATTTTTGTGCACTGATTCTTCCTTTCTCAGACAACGTTATCTGGTTACTAGCTATTTTAGTGTCCTCTCTCTCTCTCTCTCTCTCTCTCTCTCTCTCTCTCTCTCTCTCTTGCACACACGAACTCGATATCTGTCAAAGTTAAGTGACCTACATCTATTTTAATGCTCTCTCTCTCTCTCTCTCTCTCTCTCTCTCTCTGACGTAGTTAAGTGACTTACAGCTATTTTGGTGTTCTCTCTCTCTCTCTCTCTCTCTCTCTCTCTCTCTCTCTCTCTCTCTCTCAGACGAAATTCACTTACAGTGAACTTACAGCAATTTTAGTAATCTCTCTCTCTCTCTCTCTCTCTCTCTCTCTCTCTCTCTCTCTCTCTCTCTCTTCGAGGAGTTAGGTGACACAATTATTTTAATGGTCTCTCTTTCTCTCTCTCTAACATAGTTAAATGACATACAGATATTTTAATCTCTCTCTCTCTCTCTCTCTCTCTCTCTCTCTCTCTCTCTCTCTCTCTCTCTCTCTCTCGGAGAAGATAAGTGATTAACAACTATTTTAGTGCCCTCTCTCTCTTTCAAAATCCACAAAACAGTGCATAAAAGCTGAAAAGAAGGAGGCACAGAAACTAGTGGAATACATAAAGAGGCAGTTCAAATACGGAAAGAAGGAAGCGGTGCTGCAGCTCTACACATCCATGGTTAGACCTCATCTTGAATATGCAGTACACTTTTGGTCACCAACACTAAGGAAGGACATAAATAGACTAGAAGGGGTACAGGCAAGAGCCACAAAGTTAATTCCATCCATCAGGCAAATAGGTTACCAAAGACGACTAGAGATCCTGAACATGTAGGGCTTAGAAACACGACGATTGCGAGGACAACTAGTGGAAGCATTCAAAACACTGAAAGGCATAACAAAAGTAGACAGTAACCTCTTCTCATTAAACGAAAACCAGACAAGAAATAGTGGATGGAAACTAGAACTGAAGAGATACAACACATCTCATTGTGGGAACTGCTTCACATACAAAGTATGTGACACATGGAATAAACTGCCACCAGAAGTTGTCAACAGCAACAGTGTGGAAGAGTTTAAAAGAAAGCTAGACAAAATCATTTGAACACTGTGAATGAACAGGAAAACCTGCTCCCAGAGATAAGTGACCACGATGTCTCCTCGGATGGATTAATAAGTCTTTGAGACATCCTTATTCTTGTAACTCCCTCTCTCAGACAAGATTAAGGGACTACCGGCTATTTTAGTGCTCTCTCTCTCCCTCTCTGTATTATAGAAGATTAAGAGACTACCAGCTATTTTAGTGCGCGCTCTCTCTCTCTATTATAGAAGATTAAGGGACTACAAGCTATTTTAGTGCTCTCTCTCTCTCTCTCTCTCTCTCTCTCTCTCTCTCTCTCTATTATAGAAGATTAAGGGGCTAACAGCTATTTTAGTGCTCTCTCTCTCTCTCTCTCTCTCTCTCTCTCTCTCTCTATAGAAGATTAAGGGACTAATTGCTATTTTAGTGCTCTCTCTCTAACATAGTTAAATGACTTACAGGTATTTTAATCTCTCTCTTTCTCTCTCTCTCTCTCTCTCTCTCTCTCTCTCTCTCTCTCTCTCTCTCTCAGAGAAGATTAAGGGATTAACAGCTATTTTAGTGCTCTTTCTCTCTCTCTCTCTTAGACTGTAATTTCATCTTTTGAATACGAAACAACGATTAACATTTTCCATATGGCGATCTACCTACTACAAGCCAAGCGGCCTTAAGATAAGAACACTGAACAAGCGGAACGACCACATACGTCAGAAGCAGTAGAACAAAAAACCACAAGGCAACAAAGATGAAATGGTAAAATTGAGCGCAAATATTAAGCTGACAATGATAATTCAATAATGAATAAGCGATTACGTAAAGGAATGAAGCTGAAAAATGTCATTAGAGTCCTTTCAAAAAATACAAAACAAGACAATGGTTTTTTTTTTTGGCTGTTGCTGTTATCTATTTGGGAAATCTTTTTAAATTCAACGTTTTATTTGGCGATTTATAACCATGTAGTTATTAGTTTGATTAAGACGAATAAAAAAATCATAAACTACAAATAAAGCTAATTGCTTTAATATAAATGTACGATCGACTTTCGCCCAAAGCACTGAAATTTGAATCTACTAACTGGGCTTTTGAAGTGAGCGAAAAAATGAATAATAAAATATTTTTAGTATTGACCATCAATCCGATTCATCAGTGACCTAGTTGACCAACTTCTTGAATGGTGCTGTAACCCTTCTTTTATTCGCAATGTTTCGTTGCGAATGATTATGCAAGACTTTCTCGTACTTAACTTTAACTTTATTAACTTAAACCATTAGTGTCAAATACAGTTACAAACATACGCACGAACACACGCATATACATATATATATATATATATATATATATATATATATATATATATATATATATATATATATATATATATATATATATATATATATATATATATATATATATATATATATATATATATATATATATATATATATATATATATGATGTAAACAGTCTCAGAGACAATAGGGCAATAACAAAGAGAGAGAGAGAGTGAGAGAGAGCATCCTGCTTCACTAAGGAGTAGGTGCCAAGAAATTGTCAAAAGTTCCCATGGATACCTGGATACCTAAAACATGAAACCGACTGAAGGCAGACTGCTGATTTCTCAAAGGAGCTACAGAATGGCGTGAGGTCAACAGGTGAGCCCCGATTTATAGAAAATTAAAGCTTTATCTTAATGAATATAGGAACTTTCGACAGCGTATGAACTCTAGAAAATTAGGTGCAATTAAGAAGGAGATGTATTTTAAGAAAAAAAAATTGCTGTTTAAACCTAAATAAGGTTTTTTTTATAGCACCCCATATATAACATATTCTAGGGCTTAGTCTGAATGTCTAAGATTATCAATAGTGCTAAATAATGCTACAGCGAGAAGTGAAAAATGTAATGTAAGTTCTTCATGCAGTTTGTTGTTTCCTGTAAGTTTTATCTTCATTAAATAAGATAAGATGAATTTCATTAATGGTATGCAGGCAATTAAACCATGGAGTATTTATTGTGCATCTGGTATTTGTGGAATTACAGCCTGATGAAATAAACAGAAGGATATAATATTGTATCTTGGGTACTAAATCAATTCCAGTGTCGAAAAATAAATACTTCAACCCTATTTCATTCTTACACAGCTAACACGAACCTATTTCGCTTGAGCTTTCCTGTTATATTTAAGGAGGCAAAAGAACCTAACAAAAAAAAAAAAAAAAATAACGGCAGCAAGACATTCATACCCGAACAAAGAGCGATTCAAAAGCAGAAGCGACCTCTCTAAACACAACCAGCAGACGTCAAGTGAGACCAGCACGTAATACAATGGCAGCTGTTGACACGCCACACGATCACCACACGAATTATTCTCGCTCCAGATCTGCCATTGATACAAGTTGAAGGCCCAGGGGAACACTGTACTATGTCCTCAGCGCCCCTTCCCCATTGCCCTTAGTTTCAACACCGTCTCCCCGTGCAATTCCCCTCGTTAGCATAAATTCGCTGTGTTCTGTCTTGCTTGGGAGAACATCTCGTGGAAGCGAGGCTGCTTCGAACTGCGAGCCCCAGCAAATTTGCAGTTCGTAAGTATCTCCAGACTGCAACATAGGACGTGATAATTAATCGAAAATGTAAAGACAACGACCAAGGTGCAGTTTTGACACTTAACGTCTTGATTCCATAATTCTTTTGGATAAGTTTTCCTCTGAAAACAGGATGATCCGAATTTGGAAGTGGAATCAAGAAAGCTTACTCCGAGGCAGGATTCGAACGTGTTCCGGGAGAGATGTTGTGAGTGAAAGTTTTGTACACCTTTCCAATAACAATGATAATGAAGTGTACGAATTTTTATTTAGTCAAAATTAAGAATACATTTTTTTATTGTCTTCAGTTAATAAAGAAATTCTAAAACAGAAAGAGAAAAGTATTACATCATCGCAACAGCACTCACTGCACCTGTTAATTACCGCAAAGTAAAATACGTTTGGATATAAATGAACGATTCTCCTCTCATTTTGTAAAGATTATACATCTCGAGATAGTCAAAGGTACTAATTAGGTCAGAAAGAAGTTCTATTCCTTATATCACAACAGTAAATAAATGTTTTTTCCTGATGGGAAAAAACTGTGATTTTAATATTTCTAAGTATTCATATAAAAATAGCATATAAGAATAACCTGAGCTTTTGTCAATTATTCCAAGGGATGACAATGAAAAGGCGATGGAAACAAGTTCAAAGGAGAAAGGAATAAAAAGGTTCAAAAGGTTCACCGAGTATTCAGCGAAGGCAGCCCATTCATTGCAAGGAGTAATAATGGTTCGCTTGTCTTTCGCAGATGAGGCCGGAAATGAATTTTTATGGTCAAAGGAGAAAATAAAATTATATAATTAATCCCCATACACTCCATTTATGGAGAGAGAGAGAGAGAGAGAGAGAGAGAGAGAGAGAGAGAGAGAGAGAGAGAGAGAGAGAGAGAGAGAGAGAGAGGAAGCACCTAGGTTCATTTTAAAGAATATTTTTGTGAAATTAAACATATGTTGATGTTATGTTATAATTTATATATAATTGTTTATATTCAATTATCGTTTGTTACCATCTCGAGTAAAAAGGGTGTTGTTTAATTGCTTCAACGAGATAAGTACACGAACAGCTGCACTTATAATAAGTTATTTATATAACCCATGGTAAACCAACCTTCCACAAAAATAATGTTAGCTGTATTTTCCAAAGACGGACTAATTCCATTAAACTAACATAAAGATATCACCATTACAAAAACTACCACAACTATTAGAATAAATTACTACCCCCCAGCACGATCGGACTCAAGACCTTTCGGGAAAAAGAAGAAGGTGCTTCTTATCAAGCCAGAAATGTCAGAAGAGCCGCTGGAGCCTCAACACTTAAGCAACACCTGAGGGGTTACCTGCTTCCAGGTATTCCCAGAGGCCAAGCGATAATATTTTATTCGAATTACCCCGATGAGTGAATGCAATGGAACTAATACATATATACATACATACATACTTTAGATACATAATTATATGTATATATATATACATATATATATATATATATATATATATATATATATATATATATATATATATATATATATATATATATATATATATATATATATATATATATATATATATATATATATATATATATATATATATATATATATATATGTACTGCATATATATGATGGGAGAGAGATGTGATCAATAAGTTAGAGGTAACATTATTACAATTACTAAGTCAAAAAGAAGAAAAAGGAAATAATGTGAACTTTCAAAATTCAAAAACTTTTTAAACAAGCATTATAAAATGGAAGTTTATTTGGAGAAAACAAAAAATTCAACACGCAAAACATAGCTTTGATTCTCGGAAAACATAGATTCTCAACCGATCAGAACTTTCCCTTCCAACCAAAATTCGAGGTTTAAAAAAGATGCTGTGTTTATTTTCAGAGAGCCAGAACTACTGCCATGTTCAGTTCAGACGTGAAGGTAACCTGGTTTATGATAATAGATATTTGGTATGGAAATTCTACTTTGAACTTTCCTGCCTTTCAGTGACAAATCTACCGATCAGTGTTTTCGGGCAGCGCAACTCTGCTCCCTGACACGATCACTCTGTCTTCAGATAACTTCTCATTGGTTCTCTGTACGGGACTCAACATTCAGCTTATTTCTATTTAAATCTCTCTCTCTCTCTCTCTCTCTCTCTCTCTCTCTCTCTCTCTCTCTCTCTCTCTCTCTCTCTCTCTCTCTTTCGTAATAGTAGACTTTGTACATACTCAATTATTTCACGAAATATTTTTAAAAACTTCACATACGGTAAGTCAGGGCTGATTTCAAGCAGTTAGTGGATATAGGGTACATTCTTTCATTAAGTCTACGAGGAGCTTTAAAATTGTATTAATGAAACACAAAATTTTCTTAGGTGTGAAGTTCATAGAATCGTCTGCAGTCTCGCCTCTGCTGGTGTCTACTATGTGGTGTTGATGATGTAGCTCATAATGAGTTCTTCATTATTTTATTATCGATTGTTTGCAGTTATCCTAAAAGATGTATATTCTTCATTTTTGTTGCTTCATTTACTTTTTGCTGTAAATTGAAGTATGGCCTCTGGACAATACACAGTAGAATATGTACAATGTCCTGCATCCAAAAGATTTAAAAGAGAAAACGGAAAATCAAGCAGTTTATCCAAGGCAAGAGATATTGGAATCACTGTCAGGTAGAAAACCTCTGTGTGAAATTTAATAACATTTGGCCGTAAAATCTCTCTCTCTCTCTCTCTCTCTCTCTCTCTCTCTGAACCGTGAACATGAAGCCTACTTGTCTCAACAACATTCTAACTTATGCAAATGTTTGACAACTTGAAAGTTCAGCTGGAACTCTGACCATAAGTCAACAGCAGATGTTCTGCCGTGAAAACACCCAGCTCGACCAAACCTGTTCCTTAACATTCTGGATCTGGTTAAACAAATCATTTATAACTAACTAACTAACATTCTGGATCTCTGAAACATCTACCATTTCTCCATTAAGCGGCATAAACGTTTTCAAGAGAAAGGACTGCCTAATAAATCGAACCGTTCGAGTTAGTTCATGGAAAATAACTCACATTTCTACTGAATAAAAAATTAGAAATGAAAAGCCTTACTCAAAAAATATTAAATGCTGATATAGCATTAACGGCCTAAATCGCAAAGAATTAAGATACGTCATAATCCATATTTCATTACCAATTCCCGTTCAAGTTTGCTCAGCCACGTCCCGCTCTCGCTTCCCTGCATCGTGTGAGTCCTCAGGCAATGCTTTAAGATCTATTCCGAGGCCATCAGAGACGAGCATACTTTTGCCTCGGGGATTTACTTTCATTGGAGCCCAAATTGAACACATTTATTCAGTGAGGAAGGCGGTTCAGCCCTTACATAGAAGCCTCGGGGAGGAAAAAGGCAGCTTTTTGTTCAGTTAACATCGTTTGTTGAGGCTCTTTCAGAATTTCTTGAGCGACCGTGTTATTTATGAATATTGAAAAATACAGTGAAGGAATTTGATTTAACAGAATCCCAAATTTTCAGCGGCAATGAAAAGATGGATAATAGTATTTGGATTAATAAGATGACTTTTGTAATATGCAAAAGGTTAATATTCTACTAAAATCTCTCTCTCTCTCTCTCTCTCTCTCTCTCTCTCTCTCTCTCTCTCTCTCTCTCTCTCTCTCTCTCTCTCTCTATTATTAATCTGTGATCAGTATAACATCGACATTCATAAATCTGGAAAAAGAACAATTGATAACATTCAAAATGAATTGTTTGGAAGGTACAACACTATATACGAGTACCTATGGCAAAAAAAAGCGTATATATATAAATTTATATATATAAATATATATATATATATATATATATATATATATATATATATATATATATATATATATATATATATATATATATATATATATATATATGTGTGTGTGTGTGTGTGTGTGTATAATATATATATATACATGTATATATATATATATATATCATAATTATTTTGTCTCTGTGACATAAGGCAAAGGAAATATTAACGAGTTTTTTGTTTCCTAGAAGTGTGAAGCATCTCTTCAAACTTTAATAAAAATAAATTGTGGGAGAGAGAGAGAGACAGAGAGAGAGAGAGAGAGAGAGAGAGAGAGAGAGAGAGAGAGAGAGAGAGAGAGAGAGAGAGAGAGAGAGAGTATTTAAGCAAGTATATGAGTTTAAGTATAAACGCATTTGCGTGCATACGCATGTTCGTGTACTACGAAAGATATAAATCTTTGAATCTTAATCGTGTGTCATTCTTTCAGTCGTCCTTTCCTTACAAAAGGTAATCTTTGGAATCTCAGTCGATGTAATTGTTGAAGGTACTGGATGTCATTGCTGTCATTATGCATTCCATCGGGTAATGTTCTTCAACTGATAAAATCTTCATGTTGTAATGATTTCTGGTGACCTTCCGAGTGAATTTTACAATACTTTAACACGAGGATATTTTTTTGCGGATTGCAGCATTGGCAAACCAGTGTTTTATGAATTATCAGATACGTTAATAATTCTTCGATTCCCCGAAGGAGGTTGCAATGAATCCTGTAAACGATCACAGACAGCAAAGGGTAGCCAATGAATATTCTGTCAGGTGTAAATAACAATATTTCTGCTTGCCATTGAGTAAATACTTGTTTATGGGCCATATTTTCGAGAGTGTCAAAATACTCTGCTTATAAGTCTAGAGAGGAAATAGGGCGATCCATATTCAGTTTGCTTTTAAATACATGCATACATACATACATATATACAGACACACACACATATATATATGTATATATATATATACATGTATATATAAATATATGTGTATGTATATATGTATGTATGTATGTATATAAATGCAAACTGAATATGGAGAGCCCTATTTCCTCTCTAGACTTAAAATCAGGTATTTTTAACGCTTTTTTTCGAAAATATTACCCATAAACAAGTATTTACCCAATGACAAGCAGAAATATTGTTTACACCTGTCAGAATAATTATATATATATATATATATATATATATATATATATATATATATATATATATATATATATATATATATAATATACATATATATATATATATATATATATATATATATATATATATATATATATATATATATATATATATATATATATGTATATATACATAAAATATCTTCTGTTAAAACATAATTCTATCTAATAAAGGTAGCCGATGAAAACACCGAGAGGGTATATTTAAAACGTTATATTTCGTAGAAAACTGTCTGCCTCAACTGTCAGTTGAGGGAGAGTTATCTTCAAAATATAACGCTTTAAAATCTACCCTTTTGTATTTTCATTGGCTATCTTTATTACACACACACTCACTCACATACATATGTACATATATATATATATATATATATATATATATATATATATATATATATATATATATATATATATATATATATATATATATATTTATGTATATATATATGTATATATATACATGTATATATATATGTATGTATATATATATATATATATATATATATATATATATATATATATATATATATATATATATATATATATATATATTTAATACGTATGTTGATACATGAGCCTAAAAATCCAATGTACCCTATTGACCTAAGTAGCAAATAACGTACATGGATATCAGCCAACTGTAAAAGTTTGCAGCGAAGGAGAAAAGCGTGGTACTAACAACAATATTCTAAAACTTTCAGATTAGTTTAACACCTTCTCTACAATATATATATATATATATATATATATATATATATATATATATATATATATATATATATATATATATATATATATATTCATTATACCAAAATATGAAACAGATCCTTACCTTGTTCCATATCTTCCTTGACTTTGACCAACAGTCGGTTTCACTTTTCTTGTCTGAGAAGAAGTAAAAATATTACTTTCTAGCTTAACACATTTTTTCGTTTTAGTAAATACTTAATAAAACTTGTCACAAAATTTCTCTGAAACAATATTTTTTGGATGTGAATTATATCATCCATAAAATTTTGTGTATGTCAGTTCCTTACACCCGAAATTCATATCACCTGTCAATGTTATATCCCTAGGCAAATCATATCCCTTGCATATTATTTTCTCCCTAAAAGTTTTAATCTCGTGAAAACTATATTTCCTTGAAGATTTTATTCCTTATGAATTCATATTAACTGTGAAATAAAGTTGTTCCCTGGGAAATTCATGGAAAAATCTATTATCTTATGAAAATGCTGATTCAAGTGTTTTCTTGAATGATTAATTGAATAGAAAGGAACGGTTGAAAGAAACTTGAGGTAGATATAAATATGTACATTTTAAAATTTTGTTATTAACTAAAGTATTAAATAGTAATTTGATCAATAACTGAACAAAGGGTACACGCACAACTAAAACGCTACTTTACCGAACTAAAAAAAATAATTCTGTATATAATTTACAAAAAGTAGCAAAGTAATTAAAATTACAATTGCAAGCAGAGTGTGGCATACTTTTGCTTATGAGTTATAAATCTTGACAATTAGTCTTTGAACAAATGACATATTATTATCTATCGTGTCCAAGACACTGTTCAACATTCTCCCCTAAATTACCCCCTCATTAATTTTTAAATGTGCCGTAAATATCAATATAACCTGCATTTAAATATAAAGGTAACAAACGAACATCAAATAAAAGAATAAATGAGATAGAAGAGCAGAAAAAAAAAACAAAAGAAATAGGATATAATTTCAGTTTTTTTTCTAGTTTGGCTTCATTAAATTTTAAATAAATGATTATCTGGTCGAAATTCTCTCGGAAACAGGACTCATCTTCTTGCTGCCATTTTATTATTAACAAAAGTATGTAAGTCTTTTCATATCGACATGACAAAGAAATCTTCAGAATCTTCATACTGTCAATAATTCCCAGTGGTATAAATACATATTCTATTATACTCCTAGTTTCTAGAACCCAATGTTAATGCTCTTTTGCAATAATGAATGTATTAGACAAACATAAAGTTCCTCAGGAATTGCGTAATTCACGTGGACTAGAATTTCCCAAGAAGATATTACTGAGTATCAGGAATTGCAAGTTGCACTGGGAAATTATAACATTTCACCCTTGTAGAATGTGTAGCTGGGATGGCTATATTTGAAAGAGGTTGGGTATTTTTAATTAATAAAAACTTTTTAATCGTGACGAAAGCCGCGTACTTTCAAATTGAATACGCGTCAACTTTTCAAATAATAACAGACTAAAATGTGACATTAATAATTAAAGTCAAAATTTAAGTAATGACCTATTTTTACGTATGTATATATATATACATATATGTATATATATATATACATATATGTATATATATATATATATATATATATATATATATATATATATATATATATATATATATATATATATATATATATATACAAGACAGAGAATTATTACAAACAATGCCTTTTGACAATTACGATAATAAATACCAGAGTTTTTCATTTTCCTGTAATTGTTGGAATTTTTCATTACAGTTTCCAAAAGAAATACTAATGAAATGATAAGTTTTTTCATCATTTGACATTTAATACGCTTTTTCCTAAGTCACGTCATCATGAAGTAAAAAATTTGGTTATTTGTGGTGAGGACAAACGTTAAGTTACATTACTATCACTGGAAGGTAAAATCTGCAATTATGTCAGTGCCAAAATGTATGAAAATCTGAATAGAGTCGTTATCACTGAGGGTGCAGAAGTTTCTTTGTAGACTTCAGTATATATATTTTTTTTTAAGAAACGAAACAAGTACTTCAACTTCGAGCAATAAATAATTACAATAATTTCTTCCAGTATATGGACTAAAATTTCATATGTATAAATATACACAGTTGTCTCTAAAATAAGAAACAGAATTTAAATACACTATACTATCACAATAATCTGAAAGACATGATTTTCTGATTTTTTTCTGACAACGGAATTGAAAGGTGCTGATAACATTACTATTACGAAAGATTTAGTAGTTTCTCATTTTGGAATCAGGAAATAAAGGTCGTCGAAAAAAAACAATTAGGAGTCACAGTAGTAAACCCATTTTGTTATACATTAAGAAAGATCGAAGATAAATTTCCTTGAAAAATCTCAATATCAAATATATGTAAGAAAATCTTTAAAGAATTAAAAAATCGCTGAATAGCTCCCTTCTCCCCATAGATTATCACCAAAAGAGAACCATCTGAAATACGATCGCAGGTGACGGATTTATGGTCAGTTCTCCTTTGTCATCGCTTGCAAAGAGCATGTTTAAAGACGTTTCATGTTCACGAACAAAAGATTTCTAACCTGTCTCTTCCCATACAGCATAAAAGATTAATAGACTTCCTATGCCTTCCTCATTCTCCTTTCGCGAAAATAAAAACACTCGAAGTGAGTGTTTGTGGGTGCAAACAGAATAACGATTGGGTCCCGGCTTCTATAGCTGCTGCATAGGATATGATTTACTGTATCTTTGCCAAGAGTGGATAAAATATTTGGATGAAATTTAATAAATAAAGGAAAATATTATTTCGATGGGCTTTGAATGTTGTGAAAAAGTGAGCGACAAGGTGCAAAGCATTTTCTCTAAATGTGACTCTTAAATGCTGTTCTGGTTACCCTGCCATGCTGCTCAAACTTCTGCACAGTTCCTTGTTATGAGAATCCTCAATGTTACTGTAAAAACTTATATTTATAATTGTCTTCTATTGAGTTCAAACACCGAACTAATATATATTGATGATTTTAGTTCAGGGAAAAAAATTATTCTTGGCAACTTTGAGGAAATTTCAGGGCCATTTATCTTACCTTTGTAGCAGTAATAGCTTCTAATGAACTTCTTAATAATACGAGAACTAAGATTATCGTAAATTTATGGATTAATTGAACTAAATGTTGATGTTTATATCATTCATGAATATAGCATGGGGATATGGTCAAAAGTGTTGTTGAAAATATCCCTATTAAACCAACTTTGGATTTTCAATAACTATAACTTTATTTCTGCATGCTATAAGATACAAAACACCTACAACAGTTCTTTCGACAAACAAGGTATTGCAGTAACTGTGAAATCGGCGAGAAAAATCCAGCATAAAGAAAAAAATGATCTAAAACAGCTGCCATGACGTTACGGGTAAATCAACTGGAAGTCAGTTTCGCTTACTTCTGAGGAAAGTCTTTGATCAAAGCTGTAGACTTTCTTTTCTTTAGGGAAGTGGACTGGAGCGGAAGAGTTGTCTTACTCGAGCAGAAGAAGAAAGAGAAGAAGAGAAGGAAGTCTTAGATCGCAGAGGATGTTCGAGAAGGAGCAATTGAAGAAATCATGGATACTCTGTCTGGATTCGTTTTCGAATTTTTTTTTTTTTTATGTGTCCCAACATGTTTTTATTTTTTGAGGTTTCTAGGGCTGCATTCAATAGCAAAAACTATACACTCATTTAGATATCATGCACTTATCTTTTCATTCATAAAAAAATATATGGCAAGTACATAACTCAGAATTTTTGGGGAGGGAAAACCAGAGATACAAATTTGCAAAATGGTTTGAAATGGAGTCTATAAAATATCCTGCAACAGACCTTACAAGTGTGGAATGAGCGGCAATAACGTACAGCAGTTCCATAGTTTCCAGCTGATTTAGTAAGTGAACTGACCAGAGATGTAGTAGGGAATCATATTATATTAAAGTCAATGTGCAGCCATTATTTGTGTATGTAAATATGATGGCTAACGGCTAATGGCCTCTATGTTGGGCTATTGCAGATCTTAGAAAAGGAAAATAAGCTGGGCAACGAACTGTACTGATACATTACATAAGTCGGAGACATTACAAAATTATTGAAATATTGCCGTCGTTTTTGACGGGACATTTCGCCTGTTCTGTTTTTCACTTCTTGGCCAAATGAATCCGAGCCGGGGCAGAGGCCAATTTTCCGCTGAGGAGAAAAGTGAATCTTTTCCCCTCCTGAGGCCAAGTCTCTTTTGATCTTCCTTTGTGCCGAGACTCTTTCCTTCGCTTCATTATTCGATCGTTTGAAAGGATTCTTTTGCTGGCGACTCTTATCCTCCGGGGATAAAGTTCCCTGTTAATCAACCAAGTGAATTCTGGTTCCATTGTTCCCCCAGTCATTTCCATAAATAAATGCACATTCTTTTGAAAAGCATTAAAAGACTTGCAAGTTGGAAATGGAACCATTTGTGCTATTATTATTATTATTATTATTATTATTATTATTATTATTATTATTATTATTATTATTATTATTATTATTATTATTTGTGGCTTTTTCCCATTGTGATCATCATCATTATCATTGCCCTTTTTTTATCAACAAAATAGAAGTATAAGAACACAGAAAGCAAAAGAACTTATAAAAAATGCAGATGGAAACTTCTATGTGCTCATTGTGACGTCATAGCACCTCATCAGAATTTTCGTAGCATCCATAGAAGGCTATAACTAAAATATTACCGTGGCACTGTTTGTTTTGAAAATATATATATATATTAACTGAGAAAAGTTTTGCTTTCGCTTTATCATGTAATCTACACAAAATCTGTCTGTCGAAAGTTTACAAATATTCATGTTTACATGCTTCTATATTTGTATGCATATTTTTATACATTTAATGGATTCTTAATAACATTATTATTGTTACTTTATTCAGAAATATTAGCAGGATTACTTCTAAATTTCTAGTAATAACAAACGCGATTACAGATAATCACCTAACACTCAATTTCTAATGAATCTGGCAACGTCACAGCCATTTCATGAATATGATGCGTGATTTAAAAAGAGATTTTTCTCAATGTCCTTTTAACAATATTGGGAAAATCACCTGCCATCAGTCCTATATTGCAGGTGACTTGCAATAAAATATGCGACTGAATAAAAGGTATTCTCTCTCTCTCTCTCTCTCTCTCTCTCTCTCTCTCTCTCTCTCTCTCTCTCTCTCTCCCCTCAAGTTACCTCACATTTTTTTTTGTGCCTGAAGCTCTTGGAACATATGGCCTCATGTTTAGGTTAGAGATTCCTGTTGTGCAAGTTCATTTCAATAGGATTCAGATGAAGGTTCCCTCTTCACAGAAAAGCTCGTCATCCTGAAGAAGAAGAAGAAGAAGAAGAAGAAGAAAAGCAGGAAAAGAGGAAGATAAGAAGAAAGAAATATAGTAAAAAGGAAGAAAACAGACACAAAACCATACTAGAAACAGGAAGGAAAGGAACATTTTCTTGGATGGTACAGAACGATCGGGTTATTAGATTCAAGTTTATTAATAATCTTTACTGTACAGCCAACCTATAGCTTTATATCGTAGTTAAAATATAAATGTTAATTGTTTGCTGGACATCTGCAAGAGATGTTATTCACCCAACTGAAGGTATTCTCAGTACCATGTGCTGGCTAGAGCGATGCTGAAGCAGGATCTCGAATTCTTTTGCTATTGTACCTGGAACATAGCTTCATCCCTCTAAGAGGTGCAGACTCAGATGATTATCGTGTTTCATTGCTTACTGGATTGATTTTATCCATTTTTCACAGTTATCCCTCTTTCAAGTTTTATTGTCTAATTCAGTGTATTTTTCATTACTGGGTTATTTTACTTGGGGTGCCTTTGCCTTAGACCAATGTTGAAATTTGGATATCAATAACAGTAAAAAATATCCACCAATAATAATAATAATAATAATAATAATAATAATAATAATAATAATAATAATAATAAAAATAATAATAATAATAATAATAATGATGATAATAATAATAATAATAATAATAATAATAATAATAATAATAATAATAATAATAATAATAATAATAACCAAGGAAATGTATGTAAGGAAAAGTGAATGTTGTTCTATTATATTTGGTATAGGCATACTTTGACTGTTCCCCCATGAACTGAATAGCTTCAGAGAGTTATTCCCTAAAACAGGTTTTTTTTTTTTTTTAAGGAAAATCTAATGTATCTGCAAGGAAAGCTTCTGCATTCTCATAATATGCACAATCATATTTAGCAAAAAATTTGTGGCCATACATTTTTCGTCCGTTCTGCTTCAGTATAAACTCAAGCAGTATTATGTAGGATTCTCGTCGAAATCGTCATTATTTAATATATGCCTTAAAAATCTGAAATTAATAAAGAATTCAGAATAGATATAACGATTTTATATATTACCCATTTAACAACAAAGCAATTATATTTCTCCTATCTCCAGCATATCTAAATCAACTGCTTTAAAGTTTCACTCTTGAGAGAAAGTTAAAATTAATTACAATGTCTGCACCACATTTCAAGACAAGGAATTAATTTTATACTTAAAGTTCTATGATTATATAATGAATGAATGAAATTAAACTGAGATGAGAGAGAGAATAATATTAATTCTTTCATATCCACATTTTAGTTTACAGTATTATATGTATTACATAGAATAGATACAGATGCAACAATTCATCAAGAGAGAGAGAGAGAGAGAGAGAGAGAGAGAGAGAGAGAGAGAGAGAGAGAGAGAGAGAGTCAGCAATTTTTTTTTTTAATTGACCCTTTTGCAAATAAGGTTTACAATGACTCCATTCGGAATGAATACTATGTCTGCGGCCAGAAATTCTACAGATTCCCATATCACGGCCCTGCAACCTACCTTTAAGAGCCACTGGCAGGTAGTTGCTTGGGAACGATAATGAAAACTTCACCCTCGTCAGCCCTGGATATAGGTAAGTTGTGAGTGCAAAGAGTAATAAAAAAATACGTTGTTCCGCTTTTATTAATGATAATTACTATTAGTATTAGCTGGGGCAATGAGTGTAAGAAACACCTGGAAAATGCTGAACAAAAAGTGATCTCGTCTAGGGACTATGCTGAGAAGAAGAAGAAGAAGAAGAAGAAGAAGAAGAAGAAGAAGAAGAAGAAGAAGAAGAAGAAGAAGAACGAGAACAAGAAAAACAATATTATTATTTGCACACTGCATAGAAAAGGACTGAATGGACATTAATTTGCAGAACAAGATTTAACACAATAATATTGTTATAAGAAAGAGATAACCTGAGGCATGATAAGGAAAACAGAGTAAGGTAAACCTAATAAAGGATGGATAAATGTAGACCACAAATTCTCTCAATAATCGCATTCGCAGACAGAACAAATATTACAACATTTCAGAAACAGAACATTCCAGAGGTTGAAGGAGACATCTTTAAACGACACTCGCCTCAGATTGAAAACGTACCGAAGGAGATTTTTCATAGCCTTTTAAATAAGTTTTATTGCTGTCTCTTAATATGCATGACACTGAATTAATTGTGAAATACAAATATGGCGCTTAATCTCAATAAAACATATTTACCTACATACATACAGTTAAACATACATTTCTTCACCTCAGAATGGATAGCTTCAGAATGTGTTGGTGTGCCAGTTCTCAGCATGTTTTTTTTTTCCGGTTCCTAACATAATTCCTTGTTTAATCAATAGCAGTCGTATTACTATCAGGTGCATAAGTACTGTAAAATGGTGCTTTAACGGAGCCTCCCTATCTACCCCTCCTCGCTCCTCAGGAAGTCTATCATACGAGGAGTACCTGTGGCTTCGTAGCTGAGAACACAGCAAGTAACCAGACACGAAACACACCATTTACACGCACACGCTCAAACACACATACAAACTCACACACACACACATACACACACACACACACACACACACACACACACACATATATATATATATATATATATATATATATATATATATATATATATATATATATATATATATAATATGAAATGTGTACGTATGCATGTGTGTATGTTCCAGCATAACTCTGAAGTGCATTGAGCAATTCAGCCAAACATGGTGGACATATGACTTACTATCATGAAAAGAATACCGTGGGGGTAAGACATCACTAGCACCAATGGTCACCAAATGGGTTGGGGGTGGGAGGGGCTTCCCTGAAGCGGGCCTGGTTCTGCCTGTAGACTTAGTAACTAAATAAACTCTACGAGTTTATCATACCCCGTTTCGGTATGCATATCTGGAAAAGAATACTGTGGGGAGGGGTAAGAGAATACAAGAGTAGCTGTTTAAAATATGTGCAACATTTTGGCACAAGGAAGGAAAATAATGTCCAATATTCGAAGATTGACAGGGAGTCATTTCTTCAATTCAGCCCTTGCACTGATAAAAGATTAGGGTTGTTAATAACAGTCGTTACTGAAACTTGCTACAGACCGTAAGGGTCTGGTATTATAAGAAAAGAGTCACAATAGATATGAAAGCAACTCTGCCATGTTAATACTTGAAGTGAGAAGAAAAAACCTGAGCACTAAGTTATATGAAGACCGGATAATGATTGTGGCTGTGCTTGTCACTTACATTATAGAAAACTTTTTTTTAACACACAATCTTAGCTATTCTTATTATAATAATAATAATACCCAGAACAACAATAACAACTGAAATTAATAGCATCAATACTGGTAGGTTTGTGGTTAACTGGCTTAACGCAATTACCAATATCACCACCACAACGACTGGCGTTACTGTTATGACACCACACTTCGGCTAGACCTTGGGATCCCTTAAGTGTTTCCGTCCATATTCCAGAAACCCAGATGTTCTGGACCTTCTCATTTGTATAAATCTGCCATTGGAAAGCCAAAAAGGAAATCAGGGATCGTATAAATTTTCTCTCAATATACCAGAATTATAAATAATAACTTCTGTAAATCAACAATACATAATTATGTCGGAAATTAGACTAAACAAGTTTGTCTCCTCATACTTAGATTTATTCATAACATATCATACTTAGCTAATCGTCATACCAACTGTTTTGCACTGATCAAAATAACCGCCGAAATCGAAGGTTTTTTACGAATTGATAATTTGAAAAGAACACTAAAAATGTCATTAGGCGACCACCTAAGGACGGTTGAACTCGAAGCAAAGACTAAATTGAAATCTAAAACTTTTCCCATCGTCTCTGGAAATGAAGTCGAAGAGAGAGAGAGAGAGAGAGAGAGAGAGAGAGAGAGAGAGAGAGAGAGAGAGAGAGTGAGTTACCCAAATCCTGATATTATCTGGTCCTGCTGCTGATCCATTTTTAATTTCATTAATAGCCTGCACAATATTGGCTTCTGTAATATCTATATCTGATAAGTATTCAGTATTTTCATCTCTTATTTCTGTATCATTATCTTCATTGTCAATTCTAGGTGTAAATTCACTATTATATCTTTCTGCTAATATGTTACATATTTCCTTTTTTTCATTCATTAATCGCCCTTCAATTCTTAGAGGGCCTATTTCTACTCTTATTTTATTCATCTTTTTTGCATATGAATAAAATTTTGGAGTTTTATGATGTTTGTAGTGTCATTTCTTCTAGGTTCCATTTTTCATTTTCTTTTGATTAACAATCTTTGTTCTGCATTTTCTATCTTACTTTTTAGTTCCATCCTTTCCATGCATTCTTTTCTTTTGCAAGAGCTTTTTTCCACTTTCTAATTTTCTGGAACAAGATCCTTCTGTCTCTTGGAATTCGTGACTGATGTTTACTTTTTTTCTTCGGTACAGTATATATTTTTCCACTATTTCCTCTAATATTTTATATAATATATCGGTATTTACCTGTATATCATCACTTACAAATATGTTTTCCCATTCTTTGTTTAATTCTTCATTTATTTTTGACCAATTTATATTCTTACTAAACATGCTCAACGTCAAGACTTACCAATCACAATATCCAACTTTGCCTGACCAGAAATTGTGAAAAGCCGAAGGTGGAAGCGAAAGTCACAGGATTATATAATATCGCCAGGACTAAAAAATATCCTTTCCGCTCGAAATCCAAATGACGAGCAGCCAGATGTCTTTGACAAGACCAGGAACTCAAGACGCAAATGGGCACGAGATTCAGACCTTCGATTTTGAGGTAACAAAGACCCTACTCATTTATTTTTAATGGTAGTTGAAGAAGAGATTGGGGGCGGGGAGAGTTCCGAGTTTGAAACGCCCCACAAAAGCTGCTGCTGAGGGGAAACGCAGCAACTGTGGACCTCGCCAGTACTCATTGTGTGAGTTGATGACATTTTCAGTTTATAAACATTATTCGTATTCTTATCAAATTGCCAATCTGTTCAACCTGAGACAGACGAGAACCTTCCTTTGGCGATAGAGCATAGCAGCTATTGATAGGTTAGATAAGACCATAAAACTCGCGTCGGTTTATTAAAACTAGATTCATAGTTAATTTCTGATGTATATGAGAGAGAGAGAGAGAGAGAGAGAGAGAGAGAGAGAGTAGCCACTAGTTTATAAACAAACTGAAGGGGGACAAATACTACTATACATACTGCATAAAGTCACAAAAGGCAGCGTGAATCTCTCTCTGCAAAACCCTAGCCATAGAAACGTTCTGTTGGACCTTTCACGAAGCCCACATAATAATAAATCTTTCAGGAATGATACTGAAAGCAAGATGATGCAAGTATGACTGAAAAACAGTGTGACTATCGCAGAAACTAAGGCTGTATGATACACGGCTTCATGAATTGAATAGACCATTTAGACAAGATTAACATATGAAAAGTACAATCAAGGAAAACACTCACTATGTATACTGCCCTGTACGGCGAAGCAGTATTCACCTCAAAAACCCCACAAAATTCCTTAAAATTGTGATTCCAGTAGCGGAATAGACATGGCCCAGTGGAAAATACCTGTGTGAAAGACCGTCATTCTCTAACAAGCTTGGGGGAAATTGCAGAACTGATCTACAGTGGATCTGGGTATTTACAAGTAGCGCTGAAGAGCCCGAATGTGTGGCTGGGACCAGGTTTCTTGGTTATGATTCTCTCAAGTTATTGACAAAACCAGCTCAAACCAATCTCCATTAAAACACGTTACAAATACTTAGTTGCAGACCATTTCAATATAAATTCAAATGATCAAGAATAGAATCCATCATTATTGCAACTTACAATTCATACTTTTCAGAATTCTCAACGAACGCCCAAAAGCCTCAAACGAAGAGCATCACTTTTTCTCTAAAGTTTCCTCCAAAAATCTTATAACTGAACAAAAGGAGAAAGACGCCAGGGGCCATGTAACTTCCCTGAGACAAACTGTTTGAACAAGTGTTTGACCAAAACGACTTATTTTTGTGCCAAACTCTGTCCCCGGGGCTAATGTTTGAACAAACTGGAATTTGCCCTAAGTATGGAAGCTGTCTCTCAAATTTGATCATTTTTGGTCCCGTACTTCTTGAGATGGGTCTTGTAAAATGACCCAGCCTATTTCCACTCAACCATCTCCCCCTACGCCCCAAGAAAGTGGGCGTGGCCCCAAATGTATAACCTTAAATCACATTTACCCGAGAGTGCTTTGTACTAACTTTGAAATGAACCCAGTGGTCCCGAAGATGTCCATACTGTGAAAAGTCTACCTTCTACTTACATCTATACATACACACGTTTGATAAGTTCGCCTGATCTAAAAGCCCTTCAGAAACTGATGAAGCAGAACAGATATACACACACACACACACTGAAGTACGAGGACTGACATCAATGGATGCCTCCAAAAATCAAACCAGACGAGGAAATCACATCAAAACTCCTGGAAAGGTCGTCGTGGTCGAAGACGACGACGACCTCGACCAGACAGGAGGAAAAATCCTGGTTTCTTCAGAAAGCCCACCAGACAGTGCAGGAGAGGACGACTTATGTATTCGACTTCAGACTCTGTCTTGGGGGACACTGACTGCAAAAATACACGAGTCAGCCCATACAAATCGAATTTCATATGGATATGAGGCGATAAATATATGACAAAGGAAGGAAGCATTAATGAAAGTCACAAGGTAAACAGTTATAAATTTGCCGACTCCAGAAGCCTTGGGAGACACAGTTGACGCTCGGTACGAACTCAGTCTTCCATTTCTTTGTTACTTTATAAGAGAGGAAGAAAAGGAATGGAGGTCACCTCGTCGAGGCCCTCAGCGGCAGCTAGAGGTCGAACAGCACCTTCTATTGGGGTTGCTGCAAAGACCACAGAAGAGAGAGAGAGAGAGAGAGAGAGAGAGAGGGCAGGTGTAAGGAGTACGAAGCAGCAATGTAAACAGCACTAAAAAGGTTTCCTTTATCAGGTTTAAATTGGACGGGAAAACAGCTTTGCTGCTTCAGTAAGTGGTGTTATTATTATAGCCATTATTACTATTATTATTATTATTGTTTTTCAAAAGATGAAGAACCCTATTCAAGAAGCCTCCAAAGAATATTAAGGTGTCCATATGAAAGTAGTAACAGAAGGTAACTGGAAGTACAGAAAGGAGTGATCACTTATTAGGAAAGAAAAGAAGTTAATGAATTAAATAAAAATGGAAGTAAGTTATTAAAATAGAAGGAGAATTGTATTAGGGTGGTCATGCATCGCATCTTCGCTTGAAATTTAGAAGTTCCAATTGCAGGACATCCTCAGTAGGGAGAGAGGCTGTTCCACAGTCCTCCGAAGGTGTGAGGGGAATAAAGGAGGACCTCTGGAACTGAGAAGTTCGACAGCGAGGCACATTTACACTAAGGCTGACTTATGGAAATTTTCCTCTTCAGCTAAACGATAGGGGTGAATGGAGGTCAAGTAAAAGGTTAAAAAGTGTAGGTGCAGCTTATAGGGGTTGAAACGACTGCAGACAGCAACTGTGTGACAGAAGTGCACCGCGTGAGGTGCACTGACGGCATTGTCATCCTACTGGAAAAAACTATGAAAGTCTTTAGAGAGACATTGTGCAGCAACGAAGTAGCTCACAAACCTACTCTAATACACACACACACACACACACACACACGTTGCATTGTGGGCTCACAGAAAATAGAAAAGAGAGAGAGAGAGAGAGAGAGAGAGAGAGAGAGAGAGAGGTTTAACTATCATCTAGGGTTCAAGAAGAATCTTTGGCTTTACATAAAGGAAAATACCGCATTTTTCAACGATTGCCTATCAAAATCTTGCATTTGTAACTGCATATAAAAAAGTCTATTCCCAAACCTTTCCTATAAACAAAGATCCAATTTCCAATAAACAAAAAGTTCTGTCTGCCTACATTTACAAACAGTTCAGCTCTTGAAACTTGGGTAGACCTACAAAACAACTGTGGTCTATGACTCAAATTTATGAACAAAAATCTTTCGAGAGATGTTTTACCTATATTAGAAAAATTAATCTGCCTTGATTTCCTGAAAACTTTCCAAACTTTGACCCAGTTTGGAAAAACACGTCTGCTCTTCGATGGAAAGTGCTGATTAACCCCAATATCAAGTTGTTTCAGAAAACGTGAAAGAGAGCGCCCTCGTGCTCTCTCTCTCTCTCTCCGCCCTTCACGGTACACAAGAAGTAGGCTCAGATCGATTCCTAAATAGGAAGTTGTTGGGGAGAATCGGTAATGGGCGGTTTCGAATCGTCTTCACTGGGGCCAAACCACTTTTGTGATGATGCCAATAGTTCTGCGCGCCAAAGAATAGACAACCCGTTTTAATAGAAAGGAAAGCAGTCCACGTAGAAATTGTTGAATATTATTCTTCTGCACAGAGAGAGGGAGAGAGTTAAATTACTGGGGTTACTGCCCACTCTCACGTAATTAATCATGTCAGTTGTAAAAATAAAAGAAGCAAAGTTCTGTGACCAGTATATCTAAACTTCTGGTTGGAAGTAGGCCTAGAGTACAAACCCAAGAACGTCGCCTGCAGAAAGTAAGCTACTACAGAAGCCTTGATCACTGGAGGCCCAACAATAGGACGACTTCACCGCGCTGTAAAGGAATGAAGCTGTTCATTATCTTGTTCATAACTACACAATCCCTAACAAAGAAGCGGGAGAGTTCCTCAGAATTCTTCTGCATCCACAGTTAGAAATGTGCTATGAATTCGAGCCTTCTGCCATTTTTGAAAAATAAACCATCTTTTAAATAAAATAGGCCACCAACGTAACTGAAGGAGTCCTCAGAGGTATTTTTCCAGCCATCCTCCTCCTTCAAGATCACACCAGTGAGGACGAGATCGGGCAGCCACCAGCTCAGTCGTGACCCGAGACAGGGAGTCAAGCAATGCTCTGATAGAGAAAGCCGAGAGACACACTTTGGCGAGTGTGACACTTTGGCGAGAGTGAGATCAAGCAGGGAACATCTCCCTCGCAGCTGGGATAGCTTTCCCCCTTTTTTGGAGCAGGGCCCCCTTTTCCTACGAAGATAGCATGCCCGAATTCCTTCACTCTCTAATTATGAGAGTAGATCTTAAGTCGAAGTATGTCTGGATAGGGAAGGGGATTTTTATGATCAGAATTTCTATCATTCTCTCGTCTTTCTATTTCAAGTTTTCCTTCAGCACAGTTTCTTTTACAATTGGCAATCAGTGATTAAATGTCCTTTTGCTTCATGAGGTACCTTTGCTGAATTCAATAAAAGGAGTCAAGTGAATTTAATAAGTGAATTAAAGTGCCTCCTCCAGCCATAGGCTTTGTTCATTTACTTGACAGGCCTGCATGTTGATGTTAATAATCAACGAAGCGCTCTCGGGATTTTCAGGAGCTGCTATTTCACGTGTGCAATCGATCTGCCTTCGCATTCCCGTTACCAGTTCGCCAAGTCGCTACATTCAAGCTCCGCTGCGCATCCGCAGATAATTCTGCTGATTTTGGGATACTATTCCCTGAACCCCATTTGGAGCCGGGCCTAATTTTCCCTTGTCATTTTAGCTATAATTAATTCTGTTTTCCCCTGTCAAATCATCATTAATGAATTGCGAGTCCCTTTGTAAATTGTGCTTCATTTTGACTTATTCTCTGTGTAAATAAGCCCTTGAGTTAGTTCCTCTGAGTCTCACTGGCGACCTTCTGTTTCCTGCTTTGTCTTCTAAATGACAAGAAGCAGCGAGCCTCTCAGTCTCACGGCCAGGTCAGATCTCAGTACTATTGTCATCCCCCGACTCTGCTCTGCTTGTCACAAATGTCAAAGTTCCTTCCAATCCGTTCTCAGTCATGCAAGGCCTCACACCTCTTTCCCCACTCAGGGTCTAACCACCGTGGGTTACAATGAGGCCCGACTGTCTCCGATGGAGCAAGTCAACTCTAAACAAGCAAATAGGAGGGAAAGGGAAAATGACAACAGCTCATTTTACCAACTAAGCTCTCCAGGGAGAGCTGAGCACATGTTAACTTTACATCACGCCTTTTTTTTTTAAATGGTAGAGCTCTACTATTCACCAAATCATGAAGAAAAACACCGAAAAAACATCGAAACACATGAAGCGTTTTCCAAAACCCTCTCCCTCTGCACCAGATAGTATTATTATTATTATTATTATTATTATGATTATTCTGAGAACGCTTGCCTCCATATGGAACAAACATCAGACGACTTTAGGGAAATAATTAGCCTGTCACCATGCGAAACATAGGCCAATAAGTGCATGTGAAAGACCATAAAAATGATTCTTTGCTCCTAGAACAATCCATCACAGCAGTTCTCTATTGTCACAATGGTCTATATTGTCAAATACGGGAATGCAGAGATAGTACAGTACAACCACCAACAAAATCATATCAGTTATCTTAATTAACAATAAATAGCTGCCACTCTGCAGTGACAAAGTCCTAATTCTGTGCTTTGAGAGAGAGAGAGAGAGAGAGAGAGAGAGAGAGAGAGAGAGAGAGAGAGAGATATTCCAGCAACATGTACAGATGCATTTCATCCTGAATAAATCAAAGAGCATTGTTCCTTTAAATGAAAGTCACTTGATTGTATTACCTGTTTTGTCTTGAATGCTCCCTAAGGTCATTCTTGTCCTTGGTCTGACATCCCCAGAAAATGGATGCGGGGTCAAGAAGCAGCAGTAAATATCAAAGCTTTTAATCCGAAGATCTCATAACGGAAAATCCTTCTTTGTCAGGTTTAAGTGTGTATCCCATAGAGAGAGAGAGAGAGAGAGAGAGAGAGAGAGAGAGAGAGAGAGAGAGAGAGAGAGAGAAACACCTGGCAAGGTCAGTACTAGAAACCGCCCAGTGGATGGCGACTGCCCAACATTTATGTCAATGATATTTATAATACAAAATTAAAACCTGTCTGTTTTATGCAAAACAACTTTCCCCGATTCTTAATGCTCTCAGCACCACTGAATGGGAGTTTTTACTAAAGAGTGCAAGAAAACCGGTTCTTGTCGGTTGCAAGATGACACCTCCCATATATATGACATTTCTTTTGTTCCCAGAATGAGCCGAACCGAACTGTTACAAGAAAATTCCACCACATCGCTATTCAAAATGATTCCTGTCAGTGCTGGTAACAAAGATACTTAATACCTATTCATTAAGTTAGAAGACTACGAGGAAAAATTGTTATTATTTTCTCCTCAGAATATTAAGCGTACAAGAAAAAGTGTGGAACAAGGGATGGAGAAAGAGAAACCCTCAAATTAAATAAGGAAGCCAAGTGATTGACAGGTCATGTTCAAGCAATCCTTTTCTGAAAGCGAATGTGCAACATGAGAGAGAGAGAGAGAGAGAGAGAGAGAGAGAGAGAGAGAGCAGTATTAACATGGAGAACCCACTAAACTTTGAATTTCAAAGAAGGAACCATGAGGTGAATACGATTGCACAGTACTTGTCATCTGAATCTATCGACGACTGCTGACGCGAAAACCTTAGCAATTACAATAAAAGTCAGTTTCATTTTGAACCGTTAGTTGATCTGGCTGCTGCATTATAAAAGGTTATATTTCCTTCGTGCATCCTGAACTACCACGACATCATTAGTTTTATTGACATCTTGAATGTGCACTTCCTAAAACACCAACTAAATTAAGGCCTATGTGGAAGCAGCACTTCAGCTTCTCACATCTCGTGAGAGAACAGCAGCGAATGAGCTCCGATATAAAACGACTCATCTGGTGATTTCATCTCAGACACGAGAATCTTGTACTGCCTCACAGGTACTTTTGTGACGTCGTAACCTGTGGGATGGAATGAATGGAATAGAATTGAGCCCAGAGGCCAAGCGCTGGGAACCTATGAGGTCATTCAGCGCTGAAAGGGAATTGACAGTAAAAGGTTTGGAAGGTGTAACAGGAGGAAAGTAAGATGGAAGAAAGAATATGAACGGGGTACAGTAAAAGGAACGAAAGGGGTTGCAGCTAGGGGCGGAGGGGATGCCATAGTACCTAAGTAATGCTACAAATTGCTGCATGGTGTGCACTGATGGCACCAACTCCCCTGTGAAACACACACTTGGCTCTACAAGCAGTTTGGCTCACACACAAAAACAAATCCCTACTGTGTTGTTGTACAGCGTTCCATTCATTAGGAGAGAGAGAGAGAGAGAGAGAGAGAGAGAGAGAGAGAACATGGTAATATTCATTCGTCATCAACCAAAATGTCGAAATAAGCTGGTTCAAAATACCAAGCTCGCATGAAATGAAGCTCCTAAATTTCACAAAAATGCTTCTGAACTGACTCTCCGGAGATCCACGCTGTTGGCACAACTGTCGACGATAATCAGCCTTAAAGATTAGTCAAAACTTTAACATAAAATAATTCCATTCAGTCACCTGTGAAAAGGGCGCACTGAATTCTGAAAAGCAATTACAGACGCTCCTGTAAGTATCAGGAAATTCAAGCGCACCACTTTTGTTTAAAACTGCAAACCAAAATCAACACAATTATGCTGAAACTACCAAGAGAGAGAGAGAGAGAGAGAGAGAGAATATTGTAATGCTCTGCGACATCACTATAAGAATAAAAAGGTGGCAACTAAAAGTCACTGCACTCTGTACCTTTAAAACTTGTTCATGTCCTCACCTGGATACATACGAGATCAACTTGCCATTTGCCTATTGGCAGCTTAATTAACGAAAACCCAACCACCACCAATAAGGAGTTGAAACCAAAATCACCATCATTTCTAATCTTGACAATCACCATCATTATTATGGCAGCCTAAAGAGACCTCCAGGTTATACCCAAGCTGAGGCTCCCGAGACCAGCCAAAAATATTTGGCCTTCAGTGGAAAGTGACGACAACTGGAGAGGCTGCTGGTCAGGGCAGCCCCGCGGCGCCATGACTCCCTGCAGAGAACTCGTGAAAACCACGGGCAGCCAGACTGTGTCTGGCCAGGGGAGGAGGAGGAGGAGGAGGAGGGAGGAAGAGGAGGAGGAGACGCTGCTAAAGACCCTATCTGGTCAACCTGACCCTAAGAGGTCCCTTCTCCTCCAGAAGATCTTTCTTATCTCTCAAAGATCAACCTTTTGATGCAAACAACGAGGCCAACCAATTGGTAACATTACTACAAAAATCTCTACTCATTTTAGTCATCTTGTGAACCAGCAGATGAACAAAACAAGCAAACAAAAAAAAATGCTCCTTGGCAAAAGTATTAGAAGACATCAAGTTTCACTCCTAAACTACTAGATACCATCACGGATAGTTCTTGTGTTCTTCCAAGATGTGGCACCAAGTTATGAGGAGGCGTGGGGACAGGGCACCTTCGAAAGTGCCAGCATCGTTATTCCTACAAAAAGCCTGATTCTTACCTGTGTGGCCATTACAAAGAACAACAGCATTTCATGCTTATGTGTCTCAAAGCAAGTGAGCAGCAGACCTCTTGGTATATATACAAATGAAGGAAAAAAGGTGAAAACCAGCCACAGGAAGGCTCACTTTAGGCAACTTTCTTGTTGAGCGACGGGATGGATGCCGGAGAGATGTGCAACTTCCACTGTAGGCATCAGCAATCTAAAAAGAAAATAATTTAGATTAAATAATAATGTGAAAGACAGACACCTCCAAATACACAAACAAGAGCAAACATAATACACACAAGACTGGGTTATTAGAGCAGCAAGCGCAAAAGCAGATATTTCAGAAAAGAATGGGAAAAGCAGGTAAAATGATAAGGGGGTGGCACTTACCTATTTTGACAACCTTCCTGAAAGAACAGTGCTTCAGCCAGGGGTTTTGATGTAAGCCTGAGGGGAGGCAGGTCTTCAGACGGGGCTCTTCTGCATCGCCCTGCAAATAGAGCAGTCCTTATTATAAGGAAACAAAAAAAAATATGACAACCTTCTCAGCAAACACACACCCGCTAAAATGCTAATCAGTAAATAAAAATACAATGTGCTTGGATTTAGAATTATACGTAAAATCACATGATAGATTTCCCAAGATTAAAGGATATGAAAGAGTAATTAACACACCCACACACACACACACACACATATAAATATGGGTGCCTTCGTCCTCACTCCGGTAACGAGCGACAATGATCTAAACCACGGCATGCAGCAGGAGCTAAACCTGACTGACAATGTTCAAATCTGCCCTGTTCTGTTCTGTTCCTCAGCAAGGGAAAACTGCAGCAGCATAAGATGACTACATTCCTGAAGACACCATAAGCCTGGAAAAAAACAACGTGCCCAGAAAACTGACGTGTGAATGAGACGCCCACATCGCCTCGCGAAAACACTTCATCACAGCCGCCCACAAGGAACCATCGAATCTCCTCCTCCTGTTGTATTAGTGGAGGGAATAGGCTGACGGGACAGGAACGGACGGACAGAGATAGAGACAGGCAGCAGGCAGGGCGCGCTTACACACGGCAACACTAACAAACACTGTATGTGCTGCAACTGAAACAGGTATTAACTCGCTAAGGCTCTTATCGAAATCTGAGAGCGCTCGAGCACTCACTAATATCGGACTGGTGATTAACTATGAACCTTCCCTGAATGCTGTTCATTTCTTATCTTTAAGGATGACTTCAGCAACGCTGTTAAAAACGACGCTGAAATTATCATAACAACCTCTGGTTATCCCACAACAGACTAAAAGTCCCTGAGAGAGAGAGAGAGAGAGAGAGAGAGAGAGAGAGAGATCCTTGTACACATCTGCGAGCTTTAATATTCTAACAGCATAAAATATAGTTCTGTTCGTCGAAGAGGTCGATCGGACCAAGTCTGTGAAGCCTCATTTAGGGATTAAGAAAGAACCTATATATATGGGGACTTATTTCAGGGGGCATAAACTGGTGTCGTTACTGTAGGCAAGGGGGTCCTTTCTATATAACACGAGTACATTTCGAGGACCTTGACTCTGCGATGAAGCAGCTCCCTCGGTGGCCGAGTCAGCGAAAAGAACCTGCGAAATATTCGAAACAACAAAAGACTGCCGGCTAAAACAGCTCTGGGTCTTCATTAATTACCCAACACTTTGTTTCCCAAGAAGTGGAAACCCTCCCCCACCCCCAACAGAAGGGAACGATCGGTCACACTCGATCTCCGGAAGTCAAGAACGCCAGATGCAATATTTCATCGAGTGGAAAAATAGTCCTTCAGCAGAACAGGCTGTTTGTCACTGTCCTCGTTCCATTCTGTCCTATACTCTGAAGTGAATGAAAATGGCGTTGCATTCTGAACACTTGACAACGCTCATGTGAATAGTATTTATACTTTTCTGTTCACTGGCAGACAGACTCAAATAGAAGCCCCCACCCCCTCCCCTCCCGTCAATGTCACCGTCAATTTCAAGTAATTAAAAAAAACACGGTTTTACATTTCACTTTGGATTTCGTGGTTTTTTTACTTAATTACTTGAACAAATAGATACTACGCATTTACAAGCTCTCTCTCTCTCTCTCTCTCTCTCTCTCTGTTTATTCACGTTTCAGATTGTTTACTGTTGGTCTGGTAAAACTAAGGTATACTTAACTTAGACATTTATTGCCAGTACCAAGTCTTTGTGGCGCTTCTGTTACAGAAATTGAACTCATAACGACTGAGCATGCTCACAGTCGATTCGGTTCTTACAACATAACGCAGATGGATCCATGATACACTGTACCGTAATACAGGTTCGTATTCTCGTAAGATACCAGGTTCAGGGTTTATTTGGGGAAAAGATGCCTTCCAGTTCAGTTATTTCGTCAAAGTCAGTTAAGAAACGCCGACCGCTCTCGAAGAAAATATCTATGCAATTCAGACGATGAGGAGCAGCCTTGTGATGGTGGAGCAAGGAAATGGCATCAGGTCAAGAGACCAAATGGACCAGTAGTCGAAATTCCCGGGAATAAACCTTTCCAAAAATTGGGAGATTAGGCACCTTAGAACCTAGAACAACATTTCATTACTGCGTTTGCTATTTCTGATTACTTTGCATCTACAGCAATTTACTGTGGCGCTCCTCGGACATCAGCACAAGTGACTGCGCTTCTCTCTCTCTCTCTCTCTCTCTCTCTCTCTCTCTCTCTCATGGAATAACACAGCCTGTTTTGCCCGTGAAAAATTTGCAGCTGGAATTGAAAACCTGATAGCGAAGGAAAGGGATTATAGAATGAACTTATCTGGTTCGAATTGAAATTAAAATTACAGATAAGGAAATTAAGTATGAACTAAAAAAATGCTTCAAATATTAAAAAAAAGAAAAAAACGCAAGGATAGTAACTGCAGAAAACGTACACGCTGTCGTGAGTTCTCAGTGTGTGTCCGTCGGTCCGTGGCCTCAGTCTCTAGGGATTGATGAGCACTGCTGTACCATGGTTAGTCTCAATGCGTCCCTCACAGTGACACACACACACACACACACACACACACACACACACACACACACACACACACACACGTCTTCCTTCATTCGAAGGACTGAATGAAGGAACAACATGAGCAAGTGGAAACTCCGTACGTTCCTTTCCATTTACATAGTATCGACTGCTATGTTCAGTTATTTCACTCCGCGAAGAACATTTTACATTCAAAACCTTTCTTCTGCCTCGGACTGGCGATGCCCTCATTCATAAGCGCGACAATATGCTGTCCAGAAGTCAAGTCATGTCAACTATTTATACAGTAGAAGGAAGTTCCGTATTTCAGACAGCCGTTCAAACCAGGAAGCTATTCCTTGGCACTGCGGCCAGAATTTTCAAAAACAATCCAGATTTTTACGAGACTTCCAGCTGACGTTTCTCCACCCCCTTCCCCTCCCACCCCCACCCACGGATTCGGGATATAGCCTTGAAGCATGCTTGTTTCCAAATGACCTTTTTCCATCACTGCCTTGAATAGGACGTCGTGCACTTGGAACTACTTCTTCAGAAGTTCAAGCGAAGATGCAACGCATTACTACCCTAATACTACTCTCCTTCCATTTTAATACATTTTTATCTATTTATTATTTTTTCTTTATTGGTAAGTGGGATCTCTTCTTTCTGTATTTCCCTTTGTCACCTCTTACTTCTTCCCAAAAAACACCTTAATATTCTTTGGAAGCTTTTATTTCAAGTCAATGGCCCCTTTTGTGGGCTTGTTCCATATGAAAAGGTTTCATCTTCTGAATAATAATAATAATAATAATAATAATAATAATAATAATAATAATAATAATAATAATAATAATAATAATATGTATATAATTTGGCAGCAGACCCTCACAGGTTCTATTGAATATTATTGCTGCTTCAGCTGCATTTATTTTGTAGAAGACTTTTTCTATTTTTCTTATTGCGGACTTTTCTTCAGTGGAGGTGCGTGCTAACAGCTCGCCTATATTTGTCATTTCATGGGGGAAAAGTCAAAATCTGGATTCTGCTTCTTTATATATTCTATACAGTTGGTTCTATACAATTGTTGCCGCGAAACGCGTCGCGGCAACAATTGTATAGAATTTCTTCTTATAAATTATATGAGCAGAATCAATTTTATTTTTCCCCCATGTCTCAAACAGCTGTTCTTACACACTAGAATCACAATAAAGAAAATGAAAAGAATCTTCTACAAACAAATGCAGTTAGCTTAACAATAATAATAGAACCAATAATAATAATAATAATAATAATAATAATAATAATAATAATAATAATAATAATAATAATAATAATAATAATAATAACCACCTTGAAAACTACAAAACCCAGTCCCATCATGACTCGGCAGTATTCAGACTTCCACAAATTTTTGGCCAAAAAATATAAAGCCCACGATTTTTGCTTTCTTTTGCTTTAAGTATCCATCTTGGACTTGTGAATGAATCTGCTCACTACAGAACTCACTTGCAAATGAGAACTTGCCTTTATGCCTGGCGTCACTCTCTCCCACTTCCCCGTTATCGCTGTCTTTTCATTGCCTTTTCAGCGGAGGGGCAGGAGGACTCTGCAAAGGAATGGGAATCCTGCCCTTCTTATTTCCCTTGCACGAACAAAGATCCTTCTAACACTTAAGGGCTGCCCCTACGGACAAGGTCCTGCGCTGCCACAAGGCCGTCTTCTTCACTGAGCAACGGCAACAACGGTAGTGACCTTTATGAAGGAACCTCACAGACTCTAATTACAGAGTTCTCAGAGATTCTGACCTTTTGAGAGACTGGCGCAGTTGGTCTCTCTAGAAAGTGGTCATGAAACACTGCGCTGAAATATCTCAAAAGTTCACGATGAGGGTAAAATGGTTCTTAAACTCTGACCTATGCAATGCTCTCCTGACTCCAAAACCTTCTAAAACCCAGTGTTCACAATAATGACCAACTATCATTACGTGAGAGTGGGTTTGAGGGGCACAGAAGCATGATGATTGATTAGGAGTTCAGTTTCAATGGGGCGGCCCTTCCTCTGCGCTGCCTGCGATTCCTCCTCTCAGGCAAATTACAGCGGATATTGCGGGATCTTGGGCAACCGGTTATCATAAGGTACCACAACCCCACAGAGTCTAGGAAACAAAATCGCCATTGCTAAAGTTTTCTTGCAGACCTGATCAATTTAGCCTAACAAGTTATGAACTCCATTCACAGCTATTTGATTCCATGTATACTGCTGAAATTCAACATGACCGGCGATGCAACACTCACGACTCAATGCTAAACTTGACCCAGGCTACGCTGGCATTCTCCTTCTCTGGCCTGGTCTCGGGATCCTCCTCAGCTCTAGCATTTATCGATAGCAAAAGCAGGTAGTTTTATATAAACCACATGAAAGTTAGCGTCCTGGGATAAAATTCCTCACCAGAGGCCTTTGGAAAACGACATTAACAAGTCTGTCACGGGACTCACACACCCCTGACTAGAACGAATCACCAACATGTGCGTGACCACAAAAATATGCTTCTGACGTGTCTATATTCGCGGAGTTCTAAACCATTACAGATTAATTAACTCACCTCAGTCAACACTCATTAGTATCCTCGATCATTAGGAGTCTCGTTGTCACAAAGCCTCATTGACGGAGGACAACAACAACAAACATGGCTCAACGCTACAGTCTGACTGAAAACCTTCCAGAATGCTTTTGGCCAATCACAAGAGTCCATGCAACTCTCTCCGAACTGACGAGGCGGAAGCGACTCCTGATTGAATGAGAGAGAGAGAGAGAGAGAGAGAGAGAGAGAGAGAGAGAGAGAGAGAGAGAGGCTCATCTAATGTGGATCATTCCTTCAATATTCTTTTGTACATGAAACGAGGGGAATGTCTCGATAGCTACGAAGGAAAACAGTCAAAGAGGAAACAGTCAACTCCTCTTAGTCCCACTTCGCCTTGACTTGATGTCTTATCCTTTTCGCCTTCCAGACCCTCTCTCTCTCTCTCTCTCTCTCTCTCTCTCGGTCAGTCCCAGAAACCACTGGACGGACGGACATGAAAAGGCGATGTCAGGAGAAGCAGAGACCAGCGCCTTCATTCCTGACAACCTGCACACCATCTTATCCCTTCCCTCTGGTCTGGCAACTGCACCTTAGATGTTTTCTAATACCCTCTGGTCTGGCAACTGCACCTTAGATGTTTTCTAATTCCCTCTGGTCTGGCAACTGCACCTTCCTTCTCATTTTCTCACCCACGACACACTGCTGCTGTTGAAGGGGTTTATGAGTAAGGTCATCGTCGATAGTAATGCATTTTAGGTGCAGAGAAAGAAAGAGAGAAGAGAGAGAGAGAGAGAGAGAGAGAAAGGGGGGCGAGCTGTTAAATGTTTAAGTATCTACTTTTCAATTAATTAGGCAAAAACCCCACGACTTTACGCTTTATTTTGGCTTTCGTGTTTTTTACATAATTACTTGAAATAAACAGATAGTGAGCATTTAACAGCTCTCTCCCTTTCTCTCTCTCTCTCTCTTTGCATCTAATGATTTGAGTTATTTCCACCGACTAAGACCTGCACAAAAGCAAAGCATAAGTGTAGCATCTTAAGATTCCTGAAAGGTAAGTTATCTCCCTTCCCCACCTTCACACACACACACACACACCCTCCTAATGCTCCCAGGAATTGTATCATTCACACTTTTTTTCTAATCTAGTCTCCTAAACAGACCCTCAAGCACTTACGATGGGCATAAGGTCATAATAAGGACAGCGTGAGTGTGTGTGTGCGCGCGCGCGCGCAATCAGGTGCTAGAAAAAGCTACCTTTAGCTGCTCAGTGTACCTTCAGGTCTGCTTCCAGCTCCTGTGTGCGCATTTGAACCAGAATTGACACAATAATAAAACCATTTCACTTAGGCGAGGTTGAAAGGGGTGGGGGTGAGGGTGGGAGGTTTCATTCATATTCCTCTCAAACAACCCCCACCCCAACCCCCACACCTCCAAGAAACAAGTGCAATATGGATAAATAGGAGTCTGTCGCCAGGCTCTTTCACCTGGGCAGCCACCCAACACACACCGAGACAGACAGAGAGACAGGAAGAGGAGCAAGAGACAATAAGACAGAAAATCAGAGGCTGTCAGTCAGTCAGTCAGTCAGTCAGTCAGTCAGTCAGGAAGAGAAATGTTGCTGCAGCGAGTTTCAGGAAGCAGAAGGGTCTGCGAAGGAAACGATGCTCTAGTCGGAGAGAGAGAGAGAGAGAGAGAGAGAGAGAGAGAGAGAGAGAGAAAGAGAGAGAGAGAGAGAGAGAGAGTAGAGTTTCAGTCTTAAAAAAAGAAAATAAGAAGACGGAAAAGGCAAAGGAGATGAGAGAGACCTTAGAATTTAGGCCAGGGGCCAAGCGCTGGGACCTATGAAACTTTAACCACAGCTCGGTGGTGGCCTATCCTGCATCGTTGCAGGAAACACGATTATGGCTAACTTTCTTACATAAAAAAAACTACCGAGGAGGCTAGAGGGCTGCAGTTTGGTATGTTTGATAATTTGAGGCTGGATTGTCAACATACCAATTTGCAGCTCTCTGGCTATCAAGCAATTTAAGACCTGAGGGCGGAGAGAAAAAAGTGCGGACAGAAAAAGTGCGGACGTACAGACAAAGCCAACACAGTACTGTAGTTTTCTTTTCGAGAAAACTAAAAACTGAAATGGCACCCACATTCACAGCGCTGTCATTTTAAACTGCCACAGAATAAATAAAGAAGAAGATTTCTTAATAAAAATATCAGCCACCAGAAGAACTTCAAATCACAGCAAAGACTTTGGATTCACTCGATTCAATCTCACCATCACAAAGGGTGGTGGAGGGGAGGAGGAGGAGGGGAGGAGGAGGAGGAGGAGGAGGAGGAGGAATACTTACTCAATTTACCTTCGATCGCTGAGTAACAAAGGGAGTGAGGCTGAAGGTAATGATATGGTTTATTGCCTTCAGCCAATATATGTGGTGGATACTGAGGGAGCAGGTAGATGGGATTTTAATCATTTACTTACTTTTTCATTTATTTATTTATTTGTTAATTTATCTCTTTTTCTAATAAGTGATCTCTTCTGTCTGCATTTCCCTTCGAATGAACACCTAAAGACTCTTTGGAACGTTGAATTTCAAGTCGTTGGCCCTGTGGTGGGCTTCTTCTTCCATATGAATAGGGTTCTTCATCTCCTGGATAATAATAATAATAATAATAATAATAATAATAATAATAATAATAATAATAATAATAATAATAATAATAATAATAATAATAATAATGAGATGCTGTCATAACAACGACATAGTGGGAGTCTCTGAGCAACTGTGGTCTCACTGAAGACCTCTGGCTGATCAGGCCAAGAATGGCAGGAAGGAAGGAAGGAAGGACGCCTTCACAAGGAACAACATTAATGACCCTCAGAAACCACTTGATATCCTTTTTCAGTGCGCGGCATGAAGCTTTTGACCCACCTTGCTTTCATAAACAGGTTTTGTCAGCTTGAAGCCCCCGCACTTCAAATCATCCCTCCACGTATCCTCCAGACGACAGACCTAACATTCAGGATGAAATGGAGTCAGAGCTTGAATGGAAATGGGTTCACAATAGTGTTCCTTCCTGACCCTGTCACTGTGTAGATATTTAAGATGACATTCTGTTGAAGAGTTGAGACTTCTTCAGTCCTGTGTCAACTTTATTCATCTCTTCCTGTCTTGAGCTCGTGCTTTCACAGTAATAACTATACATAACAACTAAAGTATGGTCAGTCAGTGGTTACGCACAAGATCTGTCAGGATTTTTTCATGGCTGCAGATGGTGTGCACTCACATCTACTCTTGATTCGAATGGAATGCAATATAGAATTTAGGTGAAGGCCCAATACTTTGAAACACCTATGAGTTGCTTCAGCGCTGAAGGAAACAGAGTTCAGAAAGTTTGAAGGAGGCTCTCGCAGTTGAAGCACTGTGAAACAATTGTTAGAGAGGGTGGAAGAAAATCCAGACGGAAGGAAGCGAATATAAATGAAGTTACAGTAAATGGAATGAAAGTTGCAGCTAGGGGCCTGAAGGGACGCTACAAAGGGCAGCAAGTAATGCCCCTGCAGAGCACCGTGTGAAGTGCTGGCGGCATTATCCTCTACGGGGGTATCTGCCTCTGAGTTATTGACAGATTAAATCTTTCGTTTATTTTTCACTAGACAAAAAAAAAAAAAAAAAAAAAGGAAAAAAAGGAAAAAAAGGATAAAAACTGACCGAGTTCAGTCGTGTACTGGTTCCCAGACTTAACTTGGTATTGGTTAGTATTGTATTCTTAACGGCAGGAGGTCCGTTTACTCATTTTGATGCCCAGTTGTTGTTCCTCCTGCATCGTTTTCGTCTAAAGTGAAGAAGTTGTTTCAGCACATCTATCTATAAAGCCCATTTGATAGAACCCAGTTCGTTTCCACACAAACAATTTAAACACTAAAACTGATCATTTCAGACTTTTACGGCATTGGTCATCAAAATTGTTGCACTCGTGTGTTGATAAAGGCGCTCATGCGACGCTTATGCAAACATTTGTCTCTTGACACAATCCAAGTACCCAGCGACTTTTACAAAATTGAAACTCTTATTTAGTAATTTCTTTGTTTTTTTTCTCTCTCTCTCTCTTAATAATTGCGTGATTCATGATATGATAACGCAAACTTAACTTTGCGATGACTTCGCAAACTCTCAAGTTTTTAAGGCTCTATTTAAGTTCCATATTGATTTCGCTATGCTATTTTACAAAATAAAAAAGAAATGACTAGATTAACAGGCTTGGAAAATGGTTCCTAAAAGCTGGCTAACGACAATGTTTACTTCCGATGTTTCTCAGTTCTCAGCTGAGAGACTGATTCAGTTTGCTGATCTATGACACTCTTTGGATTTAGCGTCAATAATAAAATCTATCACCTTTCTTTTCAGTAATGACCTGACTGAGCTTATCAGTGACCATGAGTTGCATCGAATTGTCTTCATGGATGCACTGAAACTTGAATCGGAATGGATGATCTCTTGAAGTGAAACCCCGTCCGTCCAAAAAAAAAAAAAAATCATCTACATGAATGATTTCTTTGGAAGAAATGTTTGATACAAACCACTATATAGAGAGAGAGGCCTAAAACTTCGGAGGAATTGTACCGGGCAATTCCTCAAGTTATAGAAGCCTTAGGCCAGTGACATTCTCTCTTCTGCATTTCCCTTTACCTCCTCTCACTTCTCTCTCTGATGGACACCTTGATATTCTTTGGAAGCCTGAATTTCAAGTCAATGGCCCCTTTGGTGGGCTTCTTGTTTCATATGAATAGGTTTCATTGTCTGAATAATAATAATAATAATAATAATAATAATAATAATAATAATAATAATAATAATGCCTTATACGGCATTTTTATAATCCAGTGCTTCAAGATTTAGCAGCGTTTATTTTTACTACTTAAAAACTGTGTAGTGGAACATTTCACATTCAAATGACAAAGCTACGTCAATGATCAGACACACTCGGTGCATCAGTCCTTCACATTTCCTTCAGGTCCTTCCTTTGCTTGGCAGTCAAAGGCAGTCCCCCCCCCCAGCTCTCTCTCTTTTGGTGCTAAATATGGTCAGAATGCTGGAGACCACCACCTCCTCCTCCTCCTCCGCCTCCTCCCCCCTCTCCTCACTCCCCGTGACTCATCAGAAGACTAGAAGTGCGAGTTCTTTATCATTCGACATTTATTCATTTGCCGCGATTACAGAAATGAAAGCGGGTCTCGTGAACGAAACGCTGGGCGGCACAGTCAGACCTGAATATATATCACTTGCAGCTTAATAAAGCTATTCAAATGATCGAAATATCGTTACCAGTTCTATTTCAATCCATGTTTCACCCAATGAGAAGACAAAAAAAAAAAAAAAAAAATTTTATCACTAGTCAAAGAGTTAAAACTGGAAAACACTTCATCGAGATTCAAGACTTCAGCCTGACTGAACAACTCTCCTCTTGAGAATATGACCTTCTTTCTCTCAACACGCATAAATCACCGATAATATAACTTCATTAACCTCTAATAAATAACTTCGTATGTAGTATCACCTTGATTCGGTTTTAGCACCTGTATATCGCTGAGCAGAACACGTCCACCTCGCTGTTGAAATAGCTGCATTCTAGAACGCTCAAAATAATGTATGTGTTGCCCCAGCCATCTTTGGCAAATTCCACCACCGCGCCGTTATGCTTTGCTTGGGCTAAAATAACACTTGTGTCATGAACTCGACAACACTGTATGAACATTTCAACCATATATTTCGAGCACTTTCTTCTGTGGCCCTGTTGGCTGGTAAAATATGGACATACGATAGATACAAGGGTATATATACAAAACATATTTAGGTGTGGCAGTAAGCGTCGTTGGCGTGCTGCGCCTACATATGTTTTGTATATATACCATTGAATCTATCATCTGTCCATATTTTACCAGTGAACACGGGCACAGGAGAGAGTGGTCGAAATATATGGTTGCAACGTTCATAAAGCGTTTTATGAGCCTTTTTATCTTCATATTATACTGTTGTGTTACAGTAAAAGATATTCACATATATATATATATATATATATATATATATATATATATATATGCATATATATGCATGGTATGCGTGTCCGTGCCTGTATGTGTATACGTAATAGAGAAAATATATGTTGCTAATCAATGTAATTAGAAATTCACTGGCATGTGTACATATATACTCACACACACGCAGACACACATATATAAATCTAAATATATAGATACATACATACATATATATATATATATATATATATATATATATATATATATATATATATATATATATATATATATATATATACACAGAACAGAAATTTGAAACTTGTAACTCATGTTCTTTGTACTATTATTGCGGGTTGTTACAAACTTTCGCCAGCTTTCAGGCGTGATGATGCCGTTGACTAATGATGTTTCTCGGTTAAAACCGGGAATTCTGACTACTTTATCTGAAGATATAGGTTGGATAGTTTTTGAAACTACTATGCATTTATATCCAATTGATTTTCGTTGATAAAATCCTACCAAAACATCGGATTATCATTTTTGGAAATAGGTATTTGAAGAACAGCCTAATTGGCAAAAATATGCAGTAATGTCTAATGTGAATAATAAAGGCACTTACAAGAGTAAATATAAAAAAATTGAAAGGGTAACTTAGCTAAATTTAGACGCACCCAGAGAGAGGCTAGTTGTGACGTGAAGTATGACATCAGAAATGCCCAGTAAACTTTCCATTCACAATAGTAAACGACCACCGATAACAGGAGGAGGACGCAGAGCATTCATACGTCAAAGTCTTTGATAATTTTACAGTGGGTGCCATTCGTCGGTTTGTTCACGAGATATTTGCTGCAAAGCAAGTATTTACTGTTATAAAACCCTGATGACAGATTTGAAGACAGCCACCATAATCCCTGAAACAACCTCGAAGAGATAGCGGTGTGATGACTCCTGCAAGATATGGATTCAGATATAAAATGTCTCAACGAAAGATGTATCTTGCAAAAAGAGTCCATTGATTTGGTTTATAAAACGGATCGGGGCTCTCCGGGCTCTGAAGCGCCATCGAGAAGATGGAAGGAGATAGTATATGAACGATGAGACGTGGTTCACCACCAGAATGAGCCACAACAGAGTGGGTGGACACCACACAACCTGCTACCAGTGCCACTCATAGCCGACAGGTACCACCTGGCGAGGGAGAGCGCCGTTCGTGGTGGTAGCAGCTGGCACAGCAAATGGATTTATTGAAGGCTCTTTCCTTTGTTATCCTGCAAAGAGTACAAGTGGCGATTATCACGGGGAAATGACAGGCGAGCTGTTATGCGCTGTTAACAACGCAGCTTCTACCATTGCTGCCTGAACCATCAGTGTTGGTGCTCGACAACGCACCTTATCACAGCCAGCTATTAGACGAGTGTCGGTGTCCTACCACGGCTACCAAAGAAAGCAGACCTTATTACCTATTTTTCAGAGTCGCCGAATCCCTGCCCCAGACGGTGCCAGCAACACCTGAGCTGTTGCTCATATGTCAACAGAACAGGCCAAAACCACAGTACATCGTGGACAACATAATTCGAGAGTGGGGCCACGAGGTGGTGCGTCTGCCACCTGCCCACCCAGAGCTCAATGCCATTGAGCAAGTATGGGCGTGTATGAAACGTCATGTGCGTTCATCTTTACAGCGATTCACCCGGGCAGACTTGCAGGCAAGACTGGAGGAAGCCAATCATTTTGGCCACTGAAAGTGTTTGGGGTCTGCAGTGAAACGATCTCGAGCCTTTGAGGATGGGTATTGGTCAATGGACAACATTCAAGAGCCTTTGGACCTATCATTATAAACTTAGACAACGATTCCAGATATAGAAGACCTATACCTGGATGATGAATGATGAATATGAATAAAAATTATTTTGGTTGTGTGTTCTCTATTTTCTTTTTTTTTTCCTTTACTCATGTAGAAATATTGATATCTGTATTTGTAACGAAACTTCTTTACTTATGGTCTGCTCAATGAGCAAGACTCAGATTCGAACAAGTTCTGTCTTAATCTTAAACAAACAACAACATATGCTTTTACATAGTTTTATATTTTAATCTTTGTATAAGTTTATTTCACATTTCAGTTTTAATGCAGTTCAGCAGAATATTTGCATTAATGGATTATAAAATTTATGTTATAGCCCAAGTGCTTAGACTATGAATTATGAGTATCATATTGCACTACAATGTAGTTATGCTTAAAGGAAATATATATATATATATATATATATATATATATATATATATATATATATATAAGGTATATATATATATATAGAGAGAGAGAGAGAGAGAGAGAGAGAGAGAGAGAGAGAGAGAGAGAGAGAAGAAGTGTATAGGGTAGCTGTTTGTGTGTCTTCATTCATAAAGTGGCTATACGACTGGAGTGTCTAGTAACTACGTCAAACCAAGTAGAGTATCAATGAGTGGAGGGCCTTCAGTAACTTGTCTCACATAGTCTCTCTCTGGATGCGTCTAAATTTAGCTAAGTTACTCTTTCAATTTCTTAGATTTACTCTGTAAGTGCCTTTATTATTCACAACAGACATTATTGCATATTTTTGCCAATTAGGCTGTGGCTTCAAATACCTATTTCCAAAATGTGAGATATCCGATGTTTTGGTAGGATTTTATCATGAAAATCAATTGGACATAGCCAAGAAATGCATAGTAGGTAGTAAGGAGCCCCAAATATGGTCCATTTAGGAAAGTTATGGAATCTACTTCATAAGGAACCAATTTCCTATAACAAGAAAGATTTTACTTCAGTATTTTTGGAGTTTCTCAGGTAAAAAAAAAAAAAGGCCCTTCCTTGAGTTCCTGTAAAAGTAAAATGAGTCCATGAACCTGACAGGTTGTCTCTTTAGCTTCATAAGCGTGACAATTTGCAATTCGCTTAAAAGGCCATTTTTTTTTCTCATGTCAGGTTCAAGCCGCAGAAACTTCCCTTCCATACTGCTGTGCTTTGCCTGTTCGTTACAGCTATATCGTTATCATTTTAAACAATTATTACTTCATTTTACTGAAATAAATTATATTTTGCGTTGCTGCTCTTACTTATGACGATATTTCAATGAATAATAATGACTCAAGAAATAGCAACGCACTTACAATGATTTACATTCATTTCCAATATTTAAACAGTCGCCTTAAAAAGTAACCACCAAAAGTTACATTGGAAAGGAGAGCCCTTCGTAAAAGCGGCCGAGCGAATTACCTTCATGTTTCTGTGAAATGGGATTATGCAAATAACCGAAAGGTCAGCGAATCCCATTTCCAGGGGAATTAGCAACGTAGATTTTGCGATATTTTACTTATGCAAATAAACGGCCCTTCGGTGATGCTAAACTTTGGTTACTATAATTATTCAGAAACCGTTACTCATACGTAATTATACTGAATTTTTCACTAGTTTTATAGTTACATGGGCAGATAACAATAACAAAACGCTTGAAGGGAGTTTGGGTAATAAGCTCTGACATATAACAAGCCATAATTATCGGTTCGAGTTCCTATGGCTGATATTAAGCAAAAGGGCCATTTTCTTTCTTTAGCTTATTTGTCTTTTTATATTTATCTATTTATTTATTTATTTATTTATTTATTTATTTATTTATTTATTTATTCATTTATGTATTTATTTATTTATTTATTTATTTTTATACTACGGGTTAATTATACTGCCTGTTACCTTATTTCATGTAAGGAATTTCCGTTTTGCAACCGCTTTTTATATTTATTTATGTTTACATATAAATATTTCATTTAAGTTCAGACCCATCTATATTGAGGCATAGTCCAAACTTTCGTCCAAATTTAGAAGTTGTCAGAGCAACCATAAGTCAGCTGTTTGCGGAGAATCTAAAGAAACCTGGAACTATTTACGGTCCTAGAAGTTACTGCGACCACTCGCACGTGTCTTGGAGCTTTGCAACTGTGTCACAGATGCCCTGCCTGAATAAGTTTACCTGTGCTATCTACAAACTAAGGAGTCTTGCCTTTTGTGGATCAAAATGCTAAAAGATTGGGAAGAGACGCTTTATGGGATGCCTTCACATTCATTCTCACCTTGTAAAACTTATAAACATACGACCTGACAGTGGCTTCTGTACGAATATTCATATGAAGTTGTAATGCAAATACCACAAAGATCCCTAAACTTAAAGGCCTTTCTTGAATGCGAAACAGTGTTACGAATCTGATTTCCCTAGAGTTTGAAATCTGAAAGGTGCTGAATGGAAAGGTTTGCAACTTTCAGTCATGAAGCTTGTGACTGACAATGCGTTTTGTATTGAGTTCAGCTTAAAATAGTGTCACCTGTTTTTTGGCATCTTATAGTGTCTTATCGCCTGTCTCTGCACCAAGCAACCAATATGCCGTTTTTTCTGCACTCAGCTGCAATACTTATGTTTATACAGTACTTACACAGATATTGCCTACTTGATGCGAAGTTGGTTTGCTTTCTCCCTCACACGTTTCTTCCCCTTAAACCGCACCCACTTCAATAACGCTTTTTAAGCACAATTTTCAGTAACGAAAATCCTGTGCAAATTCGGTGTAGGATATTACTCTATCAATGGTAAAGAATAACTCATCTTTAAATATATATATATATATATATATATATATATATATATATATATATATATATATATATATATATATATATATATATATATACACACACACACACACACACACACACACACACACACATACACATATATATATATATATATATATATATATAAACATATATATTACAGTCAACATAAACGTAATCAATCATTATCATTACACGTAATGACTGAAATTTCAGTCATCACGCATAATGCACTTAGGGGACATTTGATCCCCAGGAGCTAGTACTAAACACGGTGAAACAGTGAGTCACCTACACTGTTTCGCCGGGTTTAGTACTAGTCCCTGGGGGGTCATGTATTTCGCCCTGTTTAGTACTAGCTCCTGGGGGGATCAAATGTCCCTAAGTGCATTACGCGTGATGACTGAAATTTCAGTCATTACGCGTAATGACTGATTACGCATGTTGACTAACATATATATATACATATATATACACACACACAAAGAGAGAATGATAGTGAGATTTGCTGTTATGATCTGTATTATCTCGAAAGAACCAAGTAAAGGAGGGAGATTAGACTCTATAAATTCTCTTCAAATACGACGTATTTTTTAGATCAGAAACCAACAGCTTAAAAACATCGGAGGACAAGAAAGGGGATTGGCGTTAAGCCGAACTAAACCATCCATAAATCTTCCTTCCACATCAAGGAGAAAGTGAGGGGCTGTATCTCCTTGCTTCCACTTTATTCCGATCTTTCTTTAATCTGTTTTACATAGCAACTCATATGGGAGGCTCCATAGGAGAGAGTTATGTATTACATCCATTTTTTTTTTTATTGTTATCTTTACATCTCATCTCATGTTACGCCATTTTTTTCATAGAAAATTATAGAAGGAATATTTTGTCATCATAAGAACAGAGTTAAACTTATATATTTTAAGAATTTTCTTATCAAAAAAATATTGCACCATCCAATCCGATTTCAGTTTTCTGTTTCATAGCTTTTCCTTTTAAATAATAAGAATACTAATAATAAAAATAATGAAGTTGTTATCAAAAGCATCGGATATCAGACATCAGCTATATTCAGCGGAACTGAACAGACCAGTTCATTTGGGCAGTCATCCATCTTTGACTCTTCCGGATTAGAATAATGGAGTCTTCACCCTTCAATAAATGCGATTTCTCAGCAGGATTTCCTCCCTCGCAGGAGGAAACAATCTTCGGGAAGCTTCTATTCCCTTCGCAGTGTAATCAATCTCTAAATTCCGATAGATTTATCGCACGTGTTGTTGTGAGAGAGAGAGAGAGAGAGAGAGAGAGAGAGAGAGAGAGAGAGAGAGAGAGAGAGAGAGAGAGAAGACTAAACATGACGTAACGATCAAAAACGAATTATGAACCAAATTTCTCAACTATTTGATATCTAAAGCGCTTTTCAGTTATTCACAAACGGTAACGATTTCATGATTTAATGAGGCTGTGAAACCTTTTCCCGAAACCTTTCACTGGAGGAAAGTTAGTACTAGTTGGATCTAGTGACAAGTAAAATAACGTAAACATGTATAGATACTGACAATGGAAAATGTATCATTACCAGTTTTACAAAAAAGTATAATAATAATAATAATAATAAGTATTATTATTATAATTATTATTATTTTGGCAGCAGACCCTCTTTTAAACAGGTTCTATTGAATATTATTGCTGCTTCAGCTGCATTTATTTTGTAGAAGACTTTTTCTATTTTCCTTATTGCGGACTTCTCTTCAGTGGAGGTGCGTGCTAACAGCTCGCCTATATTTGTCATTTCATGGGGGGAAAAGTCAAAATCTGGATTCTGCTTCTTTATATATTCTATACAGTTAGTTATATACAATTGTTGCCGCGACGCGTTTCGACAGACTCTTCTGTCATTCTCCAGCGGGAGCTAGTAGAGGACTGGCAGATTAGGACTAGGACTAGGATAAGGATAGGGAAGTGAGGAATAGGGGAGAAGGAAGAGTACCCCTGGATACAATCCAGTTAAGCCTGACGGCGGATACTCGGGATGGGAAAGGGGGAAGGAAAAAGGGAGGGAAAGTGAAGTAAAGTAGAAGAGAAAAAAGTGAGGGGCAGACCCTCTTGCGAAGTTAGATTTATGGTTAGTCACCATGCAAGGACCAGACAGAGAAGAAAGGCTCGGAATATGGTTTGTTGGTTCATCGCCAGAAACTGGCTTTGATATTAAAAGTTAGTAAGATTGAGATGTACAAACAATTATGTATATTTAATGATTTGCAAATTATTGATTTATACTATTATTATTGTTATTATTATTATTATCATTATTATTATTATTATTATTATTATTAATCTTGTAAGTAATTAATTAATTTATGATTATCATTATTATAATTATAAATTTTTTTTTTTTTTTTTTAATCAGTATTTATATACTTAGGTCTGGGGGGGTCACAATTGACCTTAGGTTCAAGTCTACTCCACCAGTAGTGATCTCTGACTTGGTTGAGGGTGAGATCTCTAGTGGTTGTGAATAAGTTTTCGTCTTCTAAACTTAATTTGTCCCAAGTTTTCTGCCCAAGCCTATGGAACCTGACATTCAGAGGCTCTAATTTGGAGTGATCATGCAACTCCCTTATTGTGTTGAAGTAGGGGGGACTTTCCCTATATGCTTGCCTCAGAGCTTTATTCTGCACTGCTTGCATTTTACTAAGTGCTGTTTTACTCAGTGCGCCAAATATGATGGCTGGGTATTCTAACTGTGGCCTGGCTAGTGATTTATATAGTTTAAGTTGGGTTTTTGTGGACAGTCCTTTGAATCTTTTTAATCTACTGACCGTTTTCCTTGCGGTAGCTATTCTCGCCTGTACATGGGGAAGAATGCCAGATTTTTGGAATTTGCACCCAAGAATTGTAACTTGTTGGTTATATGGAATTCTCCTATTGTTGACTATAATATCCCTGGGACGACAAGCAGAAATTGAGAGGAGCTGGAATTTATTCATATTTGTTGTTATCTTCCATTTCTTTTCGTAGTTATTAATTTTCTGTATTTCTCTGATAGTTTTTCTTTGTAGCATACATTTAGCTTTTGTAGGATATGTTATGACTTGTGTATGATCATCCGCAAACATAATTTGAAGGCAACCTTGAGATGGAGGAGGGGTATCTTTAATGTAAAAGTTGTAGAGTGATGGGGCGAGAATGCTACCTTGAGGAACCCCTGATTGTAACTGGAACTCTGGTCCAATGAAGTCTTTAATTTTTATTCTTGCCACACGGTTGTCAAGAAAGTTACATAGCAGTCTGGTTGCTAAGTCTGGCAATTGTGCCTCCAAAATTTTGTATTTTAAACCTTCATGCCATACTTTATCGAAGGCCCGACTGACGTCCCTTGAGATAAGGTTGCAGCCGTATCTTAAACTTTTCTTGACTGCTATGAACTCATATAATCTGGTTAATGCAAGCTGAGTTCCTTTGCCGCGAGTAAACCCATATTGATTATCATTGGTTAGTAGATTGTCTTCGAGGAACTCATTAAACCTTATTTGAATGATTTTTTCAAGGATCTTACCAGGTATTTCTAGAAGGGAAATTGGTCTATAATTAGAGACAGTAGTTAGATCTTTACCCTTTTTCCCCACAAAGGGAAGTAGTGCTTTCTTGAAAATGTCTGGCCAGTAGCCCACACTTATGGTTTCATTGAAGATGACTCTTAAAAAGTCCAACATGGAGATTGGAAGATGCTTGATGATAATTTTGTTTACTCTAGAATGACCAGGTGCTTTGTTTTTAAAATTATTAATTATTTTGATTATATCTTGCAGTTGTATTGGTTTAATGAACTGATCTTCAACATCTAATCTATTGAGTTCAACTAAATCGTATGGTATTATGTGTTCATCATGTTCATGAAGTGCTGCAATCACTCGCTGTTCATGTTGCAGGTCAAACCTTAAATTCTCCCAAGGGTTTATCCTGAAGATATTAGACCAGAATTCTCTGAAAATAGGCTCTTGGTCTTGGGGTGAAAAGATTTTCCTATTATTATGTAGTATGTAGGCTATAGGTTCAGAATCTGATCCCAGAAGCCTTTTGATCATTTTCCAGAACTTTTCTGGGTCTCTAAAGATTCCTTCAATTTTATTAAGTAGTATCTCCCAAGTCGAATTTATGAGTTCCTTTGCTTCTATTTTAATACATTCTTTGATGTTATGTATGTATTCTAATAGCTGCTGTGTAGGGCCATGAATATTAATAAAAGCTAAGGCTTGTTTATAGTAATATTGTAATTGCTTAAGATTTTCTGTTTCCTTAGAATAAGGTAAGATCTTGAATGTTTTGAGGGGAATATAAAGTTCTATGGCTTCTTTGATCAACCTGTACCAAAAAGTTATTTTATCATCGATGTAGGATTTATCCTTGTTGATGTTAACAGGTTCGTCGTAGTTGGAGAGAGAGTCGTCAAGAGTATCCTTGAATTGGTTCCAGTTGGCATTATTCAAATCAAGTGTTGGGTTGATGGCTACCATAATAGGTCTCACTGTAAGTTTTAATAATATAGGTATATGGTCTGAGGTAGTTAAAGGACCCTGAGTGATTGAATAATTAAAAATGTGGTACCTATTAGAGAGAAGGATGTCAGGTTTGCCCTTGGATCTTCTGTTAAAGTATGTTTGGAAATCTGGTCCTAGAAAATAAACTAGATTCCTGTTCATTAGCCCTTGAATTAAGGTGCCCCTATTATTTGTGCTATTGTGCCCCCGGGCTGGGTGAGTTGCATTAAGGTCAGCTAAAAGATAGACGGGGATATTGCGTCTCATTAAGGACAAGATATCTTGCTGAGGAAACACAGGATTGCTGGGGGGTAAATAGGTAGTTGCTATGATTACTGGTCCCCTCACTGTCTCAAGTTCTACTGCAATCAGGTCATGATTGAATCCATCTATTAATTTGACTGTGATATCACGTCTAACAGCAATAGCTGTCCCTGCATTTTGAGCGTTAGTAGTGTTGCATTGGAAAACGTTGTAATTAAAGATTCTAATGCGAGTAGAGTTGGGTATCCCCGTGGAGTTTAGAAGTATAATATGTGGGGAGATAGAAGAATAAATGCTACTTAGTTCCTTACTACGAAGGAATGTCCACTTCAAGACGTTATGTTGGATGATTGTAAGCGTGTCCATTATGGTGTTTTTCCTTTTGTTAAGTCAAAGAAGCCTGAATTTAGTTTTTGGAATTTATCGTGGTTTATCCTCGTGATCGTGTTACTATATTTGTCTAGTTCTATTGTTCCTTCATTAATGTATTGTATGACTGTAGTATCTGCTAATTTCTCTGTGAAGATGTACTTCATCGTTTTATAGTCAAAAATCATCCTCTTGAGGATATTGTGGGTTGGGTTTTGGGGTTTGCCATGTTAATGGAAATGTATAGTTTAAGTCCAATTTTGGGGTTCTTGGTTAGATTGGTGGAAGGGAGGCTTGGAAGAGCCATAGCTCCTTGTATTTCAGAGTCTGTAGTGTTATGGGTTGAGGTTGTTGCTTGTGGTTGTTGAATTGGCTGTTTTTTTGCAGGATGTGATGGCATTTCTGCTTCAGAGTCTGAATCACTTAGAATTCTTTTCCTTTTGGCTTCTTCAGTTTCCATGTCCTCATCAGTTAACAGGGGCTGATTAGGGCTGGTGTTATTTTGATTACCTGAATTTAGCAAAGTTGATACTTTATTTGCTAGCTTGATAGCCTCTGTAGGAATTTTTACCAACGGTAGACCATTTGCTTTGTAAAAAGCGTCCATCATCGTTTGAAAAGTACCTGGTTCGACTGATTCACTCAAATTAGCCGTGATTATTGCTGTGTTAATGGCAGTGAGCTGATGAAGTGAGATGTTGTTGTTGGGTGCAATAGAGCTATTTGGTGCAGTTGAGGCTGTGGCTTGAGCGAAGGTCTTATTTGATGTAATCTGGGATTGTTGGTTCCTGATCGTTTTAGCCTGGTCCTTGGTCAAAGTTTTTCTGATAGGGCATCTTGCTGCCATGGTTGGGTGATCCCCGCTGCAAGTGATGCATTTATGATTTATTTGGTTATTACAATCAGTCCAATAGTGTTCATCAGAAGCACATATTGAGCAGATTTTATAAGTGCTTGGCTTGGGGCAGTTCTTTTTAATATGCTCGTAGCTATAGCATCTCATACACTGGGGTGGAACAACATGAGTCTCCTGTTTTAAGTATCTAGGTGGGAAGGATTGGCCACTGATGAGTAGTCCTTTAATGAGACAATCTCTCACCATTTGGGTGGTTTCAAGTTTAACCTTAAATGTGGTTTTGGTGCTAGGAAGCTTGATGATTGATGTTACCTTCACTTTGTTACGTTGCTCAATTTCATACTTGAGCTCTTCTTCTGATAGATTGTAAACCAAACTATCCGCCTGGTTTACGACTAGTGTGCGTGAAGCATTTAGATGAGGGGGGTCTACAACTTCAAAGTTATCATTATGTAGAGCAAGTTTGGTATCAGGATGAATTATTTTTTCAATTGTTGCTTCATCTGCTATAGCTAAGTAGTGGTTATTAGCCTTTATAAGTTTATGGATAAAGCATAATTTATCCTGCAGAATAGTCCAGATTGCCAGGCGACGTGATTCACCATCAAGTCCCTGGCTAGTATCTTTAATTTTAACTTTACCCATTATGACATGGTTGAGCAGAGAATATTATACACTGAAATATGCCTGGTAGAAACAATAAACCGTTTTTATAAGAAATAGATATAAGAATAATACCCTCAGAAAGAAAGAAGCTAATTTACTCTAGGGGATTTGCACAACCTTTTTGGTGATTATGTAAATTTCAAAATTTTGAGAAAATTGTGATTAAACGACGCGGGAAGAATTTTGAAAGGGGGAAAAGGTGTAGAAATATTGACTTTTTAACAAATCTTCAAAAAAAAGTGACGAATTTCAATTATTAAGAGCGGTAGAACCAAAAAACCATTTTATAAGACTAGAAATTTCAAAGGATAACAGTGGTTAACAGTCACTTTATGGGAGGCAGTGACTACCTAATGCCTAACTCCTATGCAGGCACTACTGAAGAAGTATGAGCCTGGACGAAGCAGAACTCCCCGTGCCCCTAGAGAGTTTTAAGACCACAACGGCTACTCCAGGGACAAGGGGCTACTGATGGTGTTAGTAGGAAGAAGTTGGAATGAGATCTGGAGAGATACAAGGGGAAGTAGAGAGGGGGCAGAGCCCCAGGAGGGGGTATGGGAATAAGGATGAGGATGGGGGTATCCAGTCCTGGCAAAGCAATCTCTGAACTGCTACTGCTGAGGGGGGAGGTCCTGTCAGTCTTCAGGATGGAGCTTCCAATGTGGGCTGCTGGATGGAGCTTCAAGAGGAGAGAACCTTCCTGGACGGCAGCTGGCAGGAGAATGAATGGTCCTTCTGAATTTATACACGGGCTTCAGCGGGGGTCATGGATGGCGAATTCTGATTGGTTGCAGTCAGCGAACTTCAAGCCAAATTTCTGCGGCGAAGCTCGATCCTGACAGATCTTCGCAACCTGGGAATGTCATTCATTCCAACGTTCCCATTGGCCTGCCGTTGCGTGATGTCATGCCGGCTGACATCATCGGTAGTTTGGCTGCTATTGGGCTGCGGATGAATGATGTCATTATCTACTCTTTCTGTCGTAGTCGGGGGATTGTCTCGAAGGGCGCCTCGCTCATCAGGGGCATCTCCATTTTCAGGGTTGTCGTTTTCAGGTATTCGTTGGATTTGGTGGGTGTTCTGCATTATTCTTCTTAAATTCGTGGGTAGGAGCGATGCCTCCTGCGTCGTATTCATTGTTGGTTTTCTCTCGGCAATGAGGAGCGCCTCTAGCAGGCGCAGACGTCGAGGGTCGGCGGCTCTCCCGATTATACTTATATTTTGTATAATACTGTCGCGGTGTTATATGAAGGTATTTCATCAGAAATTCCTCCAGGTGTTTGGTTATAAGGACTGTGTTTGGAACTCAGTCGGAGTTTGGTTATGACATCTTCAGTTTCTCCATGGCTGTAGAATAAGACTGTTTTTGGAAGATCAGACCAATGTTCTGCAGGATTTCAGACAAACTCCATAGTGGTTTTTCTTGTATTTCGTATAAAGACTTATTTACAAAAGAATACAATTGGTCTGCATAGGATGATCTCCCATGTCGATCTAATATCTAAGCTGTCACACTTTTACATAGCAAGACTAAGATGCACACACACGAACAAACATATGACCTCGTTCCCAAGGACTTCCCACGGCTACGTGACTTTGCCTCCAGCTCTGAGCAAAAGGAGAACGCTGAGTTTATGCAAACGGATGCTAATGTATGATGACGCACTGTCTTAAAGCACTACACAGGTACTTATTGATGACGTCTGCGTCTGGTTTGACCAAACGGAGATTTCACAATAGCCTTCCTTTCATGATCAGTACAGATATACAAATTGGGAATTATCTTAGATTTACTAAGAAACGTAGTTTCTTTAAATGTGGCATAAATGAAATATGACATTTGCTCGGCCACGTAAAACACAATAGGAACGAAATCATCAAAACAGGCATTCACTAGCTAAGCATAAATTCTCAGAAAGCAAAAGAAAATATACGCTTCCAAATATCATTATACTCAAAATGTGAATGAGATATATAGTAATTACTGAAGACAGCAAATACTGAAATATGTTGCATATTTGTGAACACAAGTCTTACTAAAATGTAGCAAAGTGAGAAAAAAAAGGTAAGTTATATAACTCAAACATTGATTATACTGACAATGCTAATGATTAACATATAAATCATATATAGATAATGCAATCCGGATAAATCAAATAAAATAATGCAATTCAGAAATGATAATGCAATCCTGAAATGATAATGCAATTCTGAAATGATAATGCAATTCAGAAATGATAATGCAATTCGTAAATGATAATGCAATTCGTATACGAAGTAAAAACATTTGTGCACAGAATATATGAATACACTTGCAATGATAGAGATTGAAATCAATGCTTAAAAAATGTATCCAAAGGTAATAACCATATGGTAGGTTTATATAAACAAACAGTTATCCTGATAGATTAATCAGTATGGACAACCAAAATGCAAAATGTTGAATGAACAACATGCTACTACACGCAATTGATACATACATATGTAGTATAGGTTATTAAAGAAATAAATGTAGATAAATGATAACACCAGAAATGTTCAGCTCTTCCTCACATATATTACCAACGAAAACAGAACCTTTTCAGTCTTTCTCTGTGTACTCGAGCTTTAATGAAAAAATGGCCAGTAATTTCATTACTGAACTCGGAACATATAATTGCGCCAGTCCAACGTTGACCTTTGAGAAACAGCAGATTTCGCAATGGTCTCCTTCATCTCTCGTGCTTTTTTCCAAAACATTACGCTGACGATTACGCCTACGGCTCCCAGGAACATACCAACGGCAATTAATGTGTAGAGGAGAAGAAAATCATGGTGATCAGAAGAATGGCTCGCAGGAGACAGCAAGTCTAATGATGCAATAGCGTTTTCGATGGGCCTGCTGTAGGGAATTGTTAGACCTTGCAGCCTAGTGTTTCCCCACGATGTGTTGATGAAGAAGTTGCGGCCTCTGATGATGGATGTGCTAGCTCGGATGAAGAGTGACGACGTTGTTGCAGTGCAGCCATCATTAACGATGAACATGTGTCCTGTTGTCCTAGTACCATCTGGGCAAGTGACGATGTATGGTTCTGCAGAGAAGACGAATGACGTGCCATTCACGAGCCTGTGACGAAACTGATTGTCACGATACCATACTAAACCAGCCAAACAATGTTCATGTGTATGGGGAGAGGTTCTGTTAAGTACCAAGTCCAATTCGCATGAATTCAATGACGTAATGTTTAAGAATTCAAACAAACCGATCCTGCACACTACATTATTCATAACATCATGGCAATCATTTAACAGTGCTTGGTCTCGGACTACCGTAAAAGCTTCCTTATTGGCGGAAACCAATACTAGAGCTGACAGATTATTAATAATAGGTGTCGAGACGTTAGATACATACGTGGGAAAAGGCGAAATTTTATACGCTTTCCACGCGTCTGATGGGTTGAAAGGAATGTCGATTACGATCTTATCAAGGTCAACTTTAACTGTGATCAAGCTGTAATAAAATTCAACTTTATGGAAGTCTACTACTGGAACATAGCGCATTTTATCGTGAGCATTATTGATAATCTGAGTAAGATCTTTAATCGGTAACAAATGAGGAGACAACACGCCTTTAGCAGCAAGTGTTATAGCTTCCACGTAATCTTTTGATTTTTCGATAAAGCTTGAAACTCTCGAGTATACATGATTAATTTTAGCGTGATAATACATCAAAGTTGCTAACAAAACTTGAGTGTCATGAATCTGATTGAAACGTCGTGACTGTTCATTTACTTTACTGATTACGCTGTTCAAAGCTTGAATTTGTTTGTTTAATTCTCCTGCTAATACCTCTTGTTGATGTTCCAGATTTTCGATTTTAACCCCGTGATCGCGAAGTTTTAAACGATTTGAAATCCCTAACCCAAGACCTGCTACGGAACCAACCAAATTTAATGCCGCTAGAACAAGTGGGTTACGCCTTTCTGTAACGTCATGAGGTATTGACCACATTAGCAAATCACGAGCCAAGATTTCAGCTTCGCTTGTTTTATTCCTTAATTCCCAGAAAAGCATATTAATTGTGTCACTGACTTGATTCGGCGACGTTGGATCACTGCTAGCTAAGAATGATTTATGCAAGTCTGCCAGAGATTGATAAAAAGAGTCAATTCTGATTTCAAAGTTATTACTTCATTTTCGCTAGTAAAAATGGCGTTCATATTGACTTCTAAAACTATATTACTGCCAGTTAGAAAGAAATTATTCATTTCCTCTACTATAGAACCATGATGTAAAGTTATTTCAGAACTCTTCCCAGCTACGATAAACATTGAGAGGAATAGTGCATGGTATAATTTGACAAGCTTCATGTTGGAGCCTGTAAAAGAAAATAACTTGTAAATAATGAAACAAAAACATCGCATCATCCAAATGATGTAAAAATTCACACAATAATTAACTTTTTCATAACAAACCATTGTCTTAAGCTCTCACATGAGAGATAGATACTGTTCGAACATCCGCTGAATCGGACTGATTCCGAATTTTAAGTCGGTTACCTATTAAAACTTCTATAACTATGAAAGGACCTTCAAACTTAGGCAACAATTTCCAATTTAGCCCTTTTCTAACATAGACTTGTACATATACTATATCTCCTTCTTGGTAAGGCTTTGTGACCTTAGCTTTTTTATCATGTGCATTCTTCATTAACACTTGAGCCTGTAAGAGGTTTTGATAAAGTGTTTGATATCTACTTCGGCTAACATCTATTATATCCTTCAACGGATCTGATAAACTAGATGTCGGGGATAATATGTGAAAAGGTGACCTAGCAGGTATCCCATATACAGCTTCATGGGGAGACATACGGATTGAAGTATGATAATTATTATTTAGGGTACTGGACACCGTGGGTATTGCAATATCCCAGTTTGGGTCCATACCGCCTATGTTTACACGCAGTATGTCTAGCACCTTTCTATTAACCCGTTCTACCAATCCATTAGATTCAGGATGGTATATCATCGTATTGACTTTCTTTATTTGCAGAATTTCGCACAATGAGTTAAGGAAGTGATTATTGAATTCTCCACCTGAGTCAGAGATTATTATATTTGGAATTCCATGTCTGCATATATAGCACTCGTAAAACTTCCTAGCGCACTCAATGGCTGTTTTACTTTTTAGTGGTATTAATTCAGTATACTGTGTAAGGGCGTCAATGATAACCAAGAGGTTTTTATTCCCCGGTCTGTCTCGTAAAAACCTGTCAATAAATCAAGGTGTACCCTTTCAAAAGGTTTGCTAGGCACGGGATAAGTTCCGAGACCTACAGGATTCTTAGTATGGCCCTTGTGACGGAAACATATATCACAGTTTTTAATATATGTCCTAATATCTTTTAACATAGTAGACCAGTAAAATAATGACTTGGCCTTTTGAGAGGTTATTTCGAACCCAGGATGACCATGCAGAGGATGGTTGTGAAGCCATTTCAGAACGATTGGGATTAATGTGATAGGTACAACCACTTGGTCGTTAGTTAACTGTGTTGAACTCCTGGTTCTCCTAGCCACGGATCGGCATAGAATGTTATCCTTAATCAAGAAATATTGATTCGTATATTTCACATAGTCCTTATCATCTGGATTCCTATTTAATGCATCTATTATTACTCTTAATTTCTGATCTTTCATTTGTTCTTGTCGTACTGAATCTAGATTCCATTCTATATCTGTAATATTCTCTGTTGCTTGGGCTAACGATTGACCATTTTCGATAGCAATTTTCATAGCTTGCGAAGGAATTGGAATTTCTTCTAGATCAGCGAAAGGTATTGAGTGTGTTGGTACTGGGTTACGAGATAGCGCATCTGCGATTACGTTTGCTTTACCGGGTAAGTATCCAATTTTAGCTCCAAAGTCCTGGATAATCATGTGCCACCGAGTTCTTTTAGGACTATGATTGAAACCTTTAAAAAAAAGTCAGTAAGGGGCTTGTGATCAGTTAGAACTTTGACACTATACCCATAGATTATATATTTAAAATGTACCAACGAATTAGCAATGGCGAGGCATTCCTTATCTATTACTGCATATTTCTTCTCTGACATTTTTAATTTGCGAGAATAAAAAGCAATGGGGAAAAACTTATTGTCATGCCACTGGAGTAACACACCTCCTACTCCTTGATCTGATGCGTCGGTTGCAATAATAAACTCTTTAGTAAAATCGGGAAACTTTAAAATAGGAGCAGAACTGATTTTTTCTTTCAAGGTATCAAAAGCAATTTGATGTTGGGATTCCCATTTGAAAGTTACGTCCTTCCTTATGAGATCAGTTAAAGGAGCTGCTATTACTGAATAATCTCGGATAAACCGACGATAATAACCCGAAACCCCGAGAAATTGCTGTATGGCTTTAACATTAGTAGGAACGGGAAATTTACTAATAGCAGAGATTTTATCATGGACTACTTTAAGACCTTGCCGAGATACCATGAAACCCAAATAGACTAATTCGTCTTTAAAAAACTCACATTTAGAAATTTTTAGTTTTAGATGATGTTCTCTTAACCTCTGAAGGACTATTTCTAGTTTACTTAAATGCTCCCCCAAGGTGTTGGAAAATATAACTAAATCATCCATATAAGCATGGAGAATATTCCCTAGCAAATGTCCGAACACTATATTGATCATTCTAGTGAACGTAATAGGAGCACAACGTAGCCCAAATGGCATACGTAGGAATTCATAGTGACCTCTAGCTGTACTAAAAGCAGTGTACTGGGTACTATCCTTAGCTAAGGGTATCTGGTGAAAGCCTTTAAGTAAGTCCAAGGAAGTAAAAAATTTATTCTGTCCTAATAGAGACAAAATATCATCTGTGCAAGGTACTGGGAAACGATCAGGATAGTTTGGTCGTTAAGCTTTATGAAAGTCAACACAAATCCTCCAGGTTTTGTCCTTTTTGGTACTACTATCAAGGGAAAATTATAAGGGCTGTTAGATTTCTTAATAACCCCTCTTTTAACATCTTATCTACCTCAACATTGATTTCATTCAGAAATTTGGCCGGTAGACGATATGAAGGCACGTAAATGACCTGGTCTTTATCCTTTAAACGAATTTGATGTTCGATGACTTCCGTTTTGCCTAAAGCTCCAGTACTAGTAGAAAAACATCACTATATTTGGATAAAAGATAAAAAATTTCTTGCTTATATCCCTTGTCTAAAATGTCTGCTTCGATCTTGCCTTTAATTACCTTTAAAAGAGATTCGTCTGTTGCTGATTCAGTGGAGTTAATTTCAGCAACTGTAAGGATTCGATGTTTATATGCTTCGATATTGACAATATGTTGATTTTCATGTACTGTTAAAGCAGCATTTAAGTGATTAAAAACTTCAATGTTAACCCGATGATCAGAATTTACTGTGTATAATGCTTGCGTGACTGAAAGCCCATTGATCTTTAACGTATCAGGAAGAATTAAAACCTCTGAGCCTGGCAATTTTCTTTTAACCTTGACCGTGAGATACGATGGTGTGTTTGGCTCGATGGTTTGTGCGAACGCAGCAAGGACGGGTGCCTGAGAGTTATGTTGGGTTGCTGTAACAATATCATCGCTTATGAGACAAGTGACTGGCTCTTCGATATACGTTATCTTCTTACTCTCTGTCTCCTTCTGATCCAAAACAGATTTCAATGTGTGTGAAGACCGATAGAATTTCCCTTTTATAAACACTCCGTGTTTTGCGGGTGTTAAAATTACGTTATGTAATGACATTGATGGATATCCCATAATAACTACTGGGTACATATTAATATTGCCAACTATGATAAAGGTATCCGTAAAAGTACGTTGCCCCAACCTGTATTGTATCTGAGATGTACCAATTACATCTAATTCATTATTGCCTATTCTGACAAACGAACATCAGAGCGTTCGATGGGAAATCTTGAAAATAAAAGGTGATGGGTACGTAAATCCATTATATTACGTGGACTACCTGAATCAAAAAACAAGGTGAAATGCTTGTGTTCTAAGCTAACTGCATGCAAAGTGGGTCTAACTTCTTCTGAGCCAATAATAGCGTGTATTTTGCAAAAATCTACGGGACCGTGCTCTGCATGTTTGGAAGACACTACCTCGATTTCTGGAAAATTCTTGTCTTCACACATATCTTGGAGAACATTAAACTTATTATCTGATTCAAAAAGTGATGATAACCCAATATCACTCTCCTCCCCTTTTAAGCTGGCTATGTGGTGTTTGTCTGCCCGCCGGCATTCGGAAAATTCACTGATGCGTTATTGTTTGGAACTGCTGAGCCTGAAGTTGGCTTTCCCGAGGAACGATTTGAATGTACTTGTTTCTGACCTGCATTACTGTTCTGCTTGAAATGTTTGTTCTTTCCCCCATGGTACTGTTGCTTTTTAGCGTCATTACCAGTGTTTTGAATGTTTGTGTTACTGTTTAAATTCTTCTTTCTTGCATTGCAATGACTATACTTATGATGCGTACTGTTATGGATTGAACAATAGCGGGACCTACACTCATTTATCACATGACCAGGTTTTTGCAATTGTAACAAATGACTGCTGATGGATTATTAGTGACTAAGTTAACCTGTTGCGGTGATGTAGACGCATGATTTTTGTTTTCTTGCTTTGTAAAATCCTGAATCAGAGAAGGATCGAGATCTGTACACTTGGACAAGTGTTTCCGAACTTGCCTATAGATATCTAATTCTGAGCTATCTGATTGTAATTTTTCATCAAAACACTTAACCAAAGGTTCAGGTAACATTGCTGTTACAAGTGTTAAATAGAATAACACAGGATTCTGTAGGGAAGTGGTGGGGTCGCTCCCACTTGGGGTTGGAGGAGTCATTTTCCTACTAAGTTTCCTATCCGCACGCCTACTCTCTAAGTGATCTTGAAACCTATATGAATAAACACGGCCGCTACGTAACCTCATAAATTTAAACCAGGAACGCAAGTAAATAACAACCGATATTCATATAACCGCTAAAAAATAACATCACTTATGAAAAATGCATCATAAAATACAATAATGAAAGGTAATAAATGCACTTTCCTGAAAAAGAACAGAGTTAACAATGTGTCAGGCGTAAAAAATAAAAGGACACAAAAGTATGAAAAAAAATGAGGTATCAGGAACCGCTACGTCTGCAAGGCAAAGGTATTAATCTACGGCACTGCTCACCTTATATCAGCAACCTGCCACTCGAGACCCGAACACTGTAAATGAATATACCAACTGTTATAAATAATGGCTGTACTTAGCTTTTTATTGGATTCTGGTAAGTAGGTCGACGAGGTTCCTCTGCTGTCCAACTTCCGTCTGGCTAGATACACGTCATCGAAGGGATGTTATTGTGGATGTTGAACTTCGTATGTTGATGAATGTTGATTGCAGAAACCCTCAAGGAACGACGTGGAGTGTTGATGTGCAATGTTGCGTAGATTTGTGTAGATCTCTCTCTCTCTGCCATGCGTTGGGGTAGATGTGTTGTGAAGGTCAGATGTTTTCCTGGCTTTTTCGTTGTTGATTGTTTTCTTTCCGTCTGCTTGTAACCATGTTTATGAAGATGACAATTGTCTATGGTTTTTTGGGCATCTCGCCGTATCGGAGCTTCCGTTTACCAATGTAGACGCCATGTAGAGGTGCTGCCAGAAAGCTCTGTTGTGACCGCTGTTGTGTGCGCTGCCACCACTGTTATATGAAGGTATTTCATCAGAAATTCCTCCAGGTGTTTGGTTATAAGGACTGTGTTTGGAACTCAGTCGGAGTTTGGTTATGACATCTTCAGTTTCTCCATGGCTGTAGAATAAGACTGTTTTTGGAAGATCAGACCAATGTTCTGCAGGATTTCAGACAAACTCCATAGTGGTTTTTCTTGTATTTCGTATAAAGACTTATTTACAAAAGAATACAATTGGTCTGCATAGGATGATCTCCCATGTCGATCTAATATCTAAGCTGTCACACTTTTACATAGCAAGACTAAGATGCACACACACGAACAAACATATGACCTCGTTCCCAAGGACTTCCCACGGCTACGTGACTTTGCCTCCAGCTCTGAGCAAAAGGAGAACGCTGAGTTTATGCAAACGGATGCTAATGTATGATGACGCACTGTCTTAAAGCACTACACAGGTACTTATTGATGACGTCTGCGTCTGGTTTGACCAAACGGAGATTTCACAATAGCCTTCCTTTCATGATCAGTACAGATATACAAATTGGGAATTATCTTAGATTTACTAAGAAACGTAGTTTCTTTAAATGTGGCATAAATGAAATATGTCGTTTTCAGGTATTCGTTGGATTTGGTGGGTGTTCTGCATTATTCTTCTTAAATTCGTGGGTAGGAGCGATGCCTCCTGCGTCGTATTCATTGTTGGTTTTCTCTCGGCAATGAGGAGCGCCTCTAGCAGGCGCAGACGTCGAGGGTCGGCGGCTCTCCCGATTATACTTATATTTTGTATAATACTGTCGCGGGAGATGGAAATATTGTGAGTAGCACGGGCGTGGTTCATGATGGCACCCTCCTGGGCGTGGCAGGAGATCCTTTTTGACAGACGCATCGTGGTCATTCCAATATAAGCGCCGGGGCATCCTCGGACAGGACATACAAATTGGTAGACCACATTCTTCTGCTTGAGGGGTTCTCTTGCTGGCGGAGAGGGGTTATTCTTCATCACCAGATCACGGGTGCGGCGGTTCTTATAATAAATTACAAGATTTATTCTCTTACTGTCTTCGGTCGGGGTGACGTTTTCCATGACGATTTTCTTCATGGAGTTCTCGTCCTCACGGTACTGGGGATGCATCCGAAGAAATTCGAACTGGCCTGGAAAAATGGTACAACGGTGAGAACACACAACCTGCCCCCCAAGATGACATAAAGATCTTTTATAAGGCCCGGATGCATCCCCAGTACCGTGAGGACGAGAACTCCATGAAGAAAATCGTCATGGAAAACGTCACCCCGACCGAAGACAGTAAGAGAATAAATCTTGTAATTTATTATAAGAACCGCCGCACCCGTGATCTGGTGATGAAGAATAACCCCTCTCCGCCAGTAAGAGAACCCCTCGAGCAGAAGAATGTGGTCTACCAATTTGTATGTCCTGTCCGAGGATGCCCCGGCGCTTATATTGGAATGACCACGATGCGTCTGTCAAAAAGGATCTCCTGCCACGCCCAGGAGGGTGCCATCATGAACCACGCCCGTGCTACTCACAATATTTCCATCTCCCGCGACAGTATTATACAAAATATAAGTATAATCGGGAGAGCAGCCGACCCTCGACGTCTGCGCCTGCTAGAGGCGCTCCTCATTGCCGAGAGAAAACCAACAATGAATACGACGCAGGAGGCATCGCTCCTACCCACGAATTTAAGAAGAATAATGCAGAACACCCACCAAATCCAACGAATACCTGAAAACGACAACCCTGAAAATGGAGATGCCCTGATGAGCGAGGCGCCCTTCGAGACAATCCCCGACTACGACAGAAAGAGTAGATAATGACATCATTCATCCGCAGCCCAATAGCAGCCAAACTACCGATGATGTCAGCCGGCATGACATCACGCAACGGCAGGCCAATGGGAACGCTGGAATGAATGACATTCCCAGGTTGC
>NC_089749.1:3302883-3357883 GCF_040412425.1 Macrobrachium rosenbergii | reverse complement strand
ACGCCATCACATAAGCACTTTGGTCGTTACGTGATGGCGCTTTATGCCTTCTAATCATGGGGAACACATAACCTTTGCATAGTAATTAACGTAATTTTTACTTGTGATAGTTACGTACTTACAAGACTTTGGGATAATGAGTCACTGAATAGTTTAGGCGAATATCAAGTTTAACGAAAAAGAGATCCGGATGAGTAGCCATATTGAATTTCTGAAAGGGTTTCCATACGATTCATGAGTTAAGTAGAAGTTATCTTTTTAGTTATTTCTAGATTTGAGAAATCTATGAAATTTAGGCTGTCAAGACAAGCGCTGGGGCACTCTCAGTCATTCGGTGCTTAAGACAGTTAAAAGAGGAAGTCTGGGTGGTTGGACAGTGAGAGAGAGAGAGAGAGAGAGAGAGAGAGAGAGAGAGAGAGAGAGAGAGAGAGAGATCAAGTACAAGAGTTAAAGATGGAACTAGGAAAAGAACTCACAGTTTCACAAGAAGTAAAGAGATGATGGACAGCAAGACTGAAGGATGGAAGCCGGGAAGGAGGTTAAGTAAAAGACTGAAAAGTGAGTGCAGCTAGTGGACGGAGGAAAGCTGCATACACCCTTTAGTAATGCCTACAGTGCACCACACCACATGAGGCACATTGACGAAATTATTCCTCTACTCGGAAGCTATTTCTTGAGAAAATGCACTTATTATCTAATGTTATTTAGCTTACGTGGAAAATTATTAGAAACCGATAATAATGCTTTCTAAATGATTGGATCTCTTATTAGAGTTAAAGAATCTACAGTCACAATCATTCGCTGAATATTATAGGGATAGTTTAAAATATTATGACTAGACAAAGGATGCGTGTGTCTATGCGTATGTGTGTGCCAAAGAAATAGTCCACATTCATAGTTTTATTCGTGGTGCACTGTCATGTGTGATTTCCAGGTACATTAAACGCATAATAGTCTTACAATCTTTCTTCCAGATGTTGAAAGTCCTAAAGATTAGAGCTTTGTAGTAGTGATGCCAAAATCGTTGCTATAATTAAGCTTGTTGTACTTATGAGAAAAAAAGAGAGACAATGAGAGAGAGAGAGAGAGAGAGAGAGAGAGAGAGAGAGAGAGAGAGAGAGAGAGGGAGAGAGAGAGAGTTATAGGATTGTTGAATTAAGGTTCTCCTGTGTAGTGATGTCAAATAGGTACGTTGTTAGTTATTATAATTCCAAAAAAGCCAAAGATATACTGAACAACTGTTGCTCTCAGACGTCAATCGAACTTCGAGTTGGTAATTTCCGCTTCATCCTCGAAGATAAATTAGGATTGGATCCATCAGCCTTTATATCCCACTATTTAATTAAATGCTTATCTTGATGGAACCTTCCATTGAGATTACCTAATAGTAATCAATGCCTAGAGAACTAGGGAAATCGAATCTATGTCCAATATCATTCGAACGGCAATAAGTGATAGTTAAACAGGTAACACACCCATTTAGCCACTAATCATTTCAATTTGTCATCGTTAATAGGGACTGACTTAATAAGAACAGTAACGCAGGTGAAGGGATTCTTCAGGTTTTCGAAATCTCTAAGATTCAGGGGGACGACTGATAGAAGTTAGATTTCATGATTGTGTTGCTTGCTTTCTCTTTCTGTGTCTCTCTCTATCTGTCCCTCGTGCGCGCACGCTCTCCCTGTCTTATTGTTAAAGCCTCTTGATTTTCCCTCTCAGGCAATGACATTGTTAGTCTCTCTCTCTCTCTCTCTCTCTCTCTCTCTCTCTCTCTCTCTCTCTCTCTCTCTCTGTTCTTTTTGGCATTTACAACTATCGTGCTACCAGCAGAATGGGCTTTGGCAATATGTTTCAATTGCGTGCACCCTCTTTGAAGGCTCTTGTCATTTATTTCTTGTAATGAAAGGTTACCGTGCCTGCGTGAATCGCTGCTCACATAATTCCTATGACATCTTAGCACCCTTCTCGACAGTGTTCATTGTGAAGCAATCGTTGACAAGGTGTTGGGCAGTTCACTCAAGTTCTTGAGAAGCAGATGGCCTGTCGGGTAAGTACAGTGATAGCAGATTCGGTGTAGTGTTTGGCATCGGTAGCCTTCACGTAATCTAGTTTCTATTCGACATTAGAGTTATGGAGTGTTGCAGGGAATGGAAGTTGGTTCTTGGTGCTCATAACTTGCGGGAAACGAAAACCAGACTTAGTTCCAAGCCTTGAGGCACGTCAATTCGTCTTCATCAGCAATCGTTATGATAGTATTATGACATATCAACAGTAGATGATGGTGTTTCTTTCTCTGAAGACCGTGTACCAATGCTTAACAAAAAAGTATACATAAAACAAGCTAAAAAAGTTCATTGCGATACAGTCGACCTGGTGGTACCTCGTGCCCCGAGGACATCTGAACAGGGACTCATTTGTGCAGATGCCAAGAAGAATTTTCATTGTCTCCTTTGGGATGTTGATTGAAGGATATTGGAAGGGGGGGACGGGGGGTGTCTCATCGTACACCTTCTGTCAACAGAAACATTTGTGAAGAGGAGCGCCAGAGGAAACTTTCATTCCTCGAAGCTGCTACTGCGGGTGTATTCGAGGAATTCAACAAGTAGGAAATACAATGATGGGAGTTAATGAACGGCGTCAGGTCACGCGCTATCTTCCTTGGAAGGTTCGTTGGGGTGGGTGGGATGGGTGTGGGTGTGGCGAGTCTGTTTGTGGGGGATGTCTCGTAGATTGTTGGGCGAAGTGTTACCCGATTTATGGGTTCTCCCATCCCCAAGTAGATAGCTCAAGTCAAATTCCCTCAATATCTTCAATAGTTTGATGCTACTCTTAAGAACCTTGAACATCTCGGTTAATACTGTTACGCGGTAAATATCATATCTTTCCTTCATAACGATAAAGATAAATAAAAACTTCGATATTTACCATCCAATTATCCCCGAATCCCCTGAATTTGCATTATTAATTAGCACCATATTTTGTAATTATCGACTGGAAGCCTCATTATGAGCTTCTTCAAAACAAAGTGGGATTGGTTTCTGTTAAATCTAGGTATTTTATTAAACGCTGCTTTAAAAATTATTAGTCATTGTCCGAGATGTGAGATGTTCACTTTTATTCACAAACTGTCGCATATGATTTAGAAACATTGATATATGAATGAAACTTATTTTGATTGAAATATAATTACAACTTCTATAAAAATCCTAAATTTTAGAAGTCAAACAGACCAAACCGTCTAGTGCAAAACCAACAGCGTTACTGATGACGTCGTTTGTCTAATACGCTTTTCCAGAGCTCAAGGGATTTAGGCCTAGCGCTCGTCTAATCCTTCCTAATTGTGCCTTCTTTGCATTGTTAGCTCAACAAGGCGGCGATCTTATTAGAAAGGGAGTGTCAATACTATAAACAGCGATTAAAGAGAGAGAGAGAGAGAGGGAGTGGGGTTTTCATTTACGCATGTGGTGTACAAACAACGGTTTGTACAATACGTAGGTGTGTGAAGTAACTAATGCTCTCAAAGCTGTCTACAAAGTGGGTTCATCCACGATTTTACAATTAAAGTGTGAATGTGGCACTGCCCTTAAAGTGAAAACACTTTTAAGGAAAAGTATTTTTACCGATTATGAATTTTTACAGCCCTTATTCTTCAACTTTAAGAGCAATGCTATCGAGGCACTACTTTACAGAGGTTTTACTCATACATCGAATTGGTTTAATTTTCGTCAAGAAATTCATTATCCATAGCCGAATATTTCAAAGATAATTGCTTTCCCTCTAAGCTGTTTTCAAGGGCTCGAAGTAAAATGATAAACGAAAAGGTAAGTGCACCACTTAGTATCCTTACGGCCTCAAAAATTAAAATGTACGCTAATCTTTCTTTCCTACATGACTGTGTATTCAGGAGAAAACGACGACATATGTTTCAAAAAGTTCTCCCTGCTGTAGACCTTCAACTCATCCCCAAGAATCGCTAGAAATGACGTTAATTTTTTTAATAACTAGGAATTATGTCCTTTATGTAATTACCAAGAATTCTAGTTTTTAATAACCAGAAATTACCATTACGAGGAATTACGGCAATGCACTTTATTTCCTTTTATATTTCCGAAAATTATATTTTCTTGTATTTTTGTTTCAGAGAATTAAGTATACTCATTTTCTGTTCGCTTATAAACATTACTTTCGACAATTTTTTTTTTTAATGCTTTCGGCAACTGTTTTTATAATTAGGTTTAACCCAACTTAGTCTCCCTGTTTGCCATCCATAAACGCTTTTGTTAGTGTCATTTCCAAGCTTGCGACGTTGAAGGACCTTTATTCAACACTTGAAAAATCGGAGTAGCCATTTTATCACTGTCTGCGTGAGAGCCGAAACCAGATTTGCATTGAACCAAGTTATTCGATTCATTCCATGTTCAGAAGCTTTTATCTCTCTCTCTCTCTCTCTCTCTCTCTCTCTCTCTCTCTCTCTCTCTCTCTCTCTCTCTCTTTCCAAGTCCGCTAAAGAAGATTGTGGTTTTATTTTCGAAGTACCTATGAAAGGAGAGGAAACCACTGCAATCCTTTTATTAAGAATTATGAAATATGAAGTTTAAGTCTCTTTATTCACTGCTGATTGATTAATCTATAATCGTAACCTAGTGTCGCTTATCCACATTCACTTTAGCAAAAATCATTCATTACGTTGATCAAATAATCTTCAAATTAATACTCCCATACCACTGGACGATAGAAATCCCCTGTGAAAAGTGTTTAGATTTCTATATTAAATATAATCATTAATATTGCAAGCTAATGGACAGCCTTGATAATGCGCAAAGGTAAATGTGAATTTTATGAAGCAGATGAATGAGCAATTGTAGTTTTCCTTCCCGAAAATTCCTTGTTGAAACTGGTAATGTTATGAGAGAAAATTATTTATTATGACGACCGTATTTAAAAATATATGAAGTGGGTATATCAATCCATGTAGGTATAAACACACGTTAGGCACAAGAGTATTTCTTTTACCCAATAAGAAGGAGAATCCCCAGCTCCCTTTGTATCCGAACCAGCGTGTACAGGGCCACCCTTGGGTCTCACATATTTACCAATGTATATGACCCTACTTGAAGGTGTTATTTACACTAAAACATTTCCCATACAATACCCTACGTCATGGGGTGCGAGTTGGGAACGAGGGAAGCTGACTGTCTATTCAGGAGCATCACAAGAAAAGTGAAATTGGATAGAGAGAAGAAGAAGGTTCGAGAAATACGAAGAAGAATTACCAGTAAATATGGAAGAAAGAGGAAAGTATAATTTACCAGGCGTCTTCGAAAGTCCAAAGAGGAAAACGGGGCTCAGTCCTAGACAGTTGAGTAGATTCAGATTGATTCTGTTAATAAATAGCAGTCTTTGTTGATCAGCGTCGTAAGTCCTGTATGTAGTAGGCGGTTGACTGTGGTGAGTCGCAGTGAGGCTGAAGGCAATTGGAACGAATTTCTGAGGATGAAACGTTCCTCAACCGAATTTTAGTGATGAGACGACCTTCCATGTTTCACGGAAATTGAACATACATAATTGAGAGTTTGGGGATCAGAATATCCCCATGTGACTAGGGAACTTCACCGAGATAGTCCAAAGGTGAATGTGTGGTGTGGATCATGTGCAATCGAATCACTGGTCCATTTTTCTTCAACGAGACATCAATTACTTCAGATGTTTACCTTGGCCTTTTGACTGAATATTTGGCACCATATCTAGATGACCTTCAACCAACCATCATTTTCCAGAAAGATGGTGCACCATAACGTTGGGGACTGAATTTTCGTGGGTTCCTAAATCAAACATTTCCAGACAGGTGGATTGGAAGGAATGGCCCAATTCCTTGGCCACCTCGTTCACCAGTTATCACTCCCCTGGAGTTCTGTCTATAGGGTTATGTTAAAGACATCGTGTATCGAACAAAGATAAGGGAGTCGGTATTAGAGGATCAACCTGGTGGTGTTAACTTTTGCTCATCATTACGAAATGTTATCTGTAGCGAGTGATTTTTTGTCGTCGTGGTTTTGTCGCGTACATTCGTTTTTATGAAATCATTAAGATAACAGTTCATAAGGTGCATGTAACATTCACATGTATGAGTGTATCCATGCATGCTGCATTCATCATATGTATCGTTGTTTAAAAGCTTTGCTTGTCTGCATTTCTGTCTCTGTAGCTATCATTGGCTTAGGTATATATATATATATATATATATATATATATATATATATATATATATATATATATATATGTATATATATATGTATATATATATATATATATATATATATATATGTTACAGGGAACAGATCAACACTTTTTTTGGAAGTGTACATAGCGTGATCTAAGCGATCTAATTTCAGGAAGAAGACGTAAATCCAGGCATGATCTCAGTTGCACCATTTCCTCTCTCGGCCCAGATCCTCTCTCTCTCTCTCTCTCTCTCTCTCTCTCTCTCTCTCTCTCTCTCTCTCTCTCTCTCTCTCTCTCTCTCTCTCTCTCTCATCATTTGCAGAAGCTCCATCCACCTGAGCCTCACTCATTCTCTCAAAGCAACTAAATGGACCATCCAGAAACACAGTATTTCCGCAAAATGAGTTTTTATTCAAATAACCCAACTTAAGAAATGAATAAAACAAAGCAAAGATTAAAATGCATAATAAATGAATTATCGAGTCAGATAACTAAACTCCTAGTGCGAAGCACTTAAATAAAGAAGTCTCATTATAACAACAATAGCCTGGAAATACACAAAATCTCACATACTCCCAAATCAACAACTAAACGTCATGTCAAAAAAAAAAAAAAAGTCTTCCACATAAAGAGACTGTCATTGCAAATGACTTGCCTCCTCTTTATCAAACCACCAGCTGTTTCCACAAGTCACGAATATCTGTCAGAAAGAATTAAATATGATAGAAAACTCCCAAAAATATATGAAATACAAAACCACAATAATGGAAAGTGTAAAATGCATAAGCCAGATATAGCAAACGTAACATAACAAAATAATAATATAAAGAGTATGAATATTCATATTAAATTTCACATAATTCATAAGTTCATAATGATTAGAAAGTCATGGTAAAAATCACAAGTTCAATTTTCTCCCCATAAAAACAGAGATTTGAGACTCTACCTTATCTGCCGATTGCAAAATACCAGAACCACTTCAAAGTTATGACTGTATAGCTGCAGTTCTATCCACGTTAATGAACGATCAAACTCACTTTTAGGAGCAGATTTTTGGCATAATCTAGATCAAAGTAGCATACGTACTTATGAATATGGCGGCAGATCACCTGATCTCCAATATTGCTGAGCTATCGCACAAGAGCTGAAGGAATCAAACTGTACACTGTTTCAGCAATCTATGAATCTCAGCCCAGTTCGCTCTCACTCAGACCTTCCCACAATAACATCTTACAGCATTGAAGCTATGAAATGCATATATATCCTTTAAATATATATATATATATATATATATATATATATATATATATATATATATATATATATATATATATATATATATATATGATTATAATCACATTTGTACGTGATTCATTTATCACACATTACCTCAGGTGAAAAATAAGAGGTGGGTTGTAGGTCCTAACCAGTTTCGACTTTATTTCCAAGCCATTGACGAAGGACTGACTAGAGTATGAGAGGTACAAATATATATACTACAGGAACAGTACTGACAGACATACGGCAGTTGAGACTACATATCTAGGGTGACCAGACGTCCCCATAAGTGCTCTGGCTCGTTTTTATTTTCCCAGAATTGAAGGTTGGGTTTTAAGATAATCATAAAAGTCGAGTCAGGAGTGTATTTCACTATTAGTGCAGACCTCCAATGTAGTTACCTGCAAGTGACTTTCTCTGACGTCAAGAAGTTTTCATTAGAGAGAATAGATACTCTCTCTGCAGGAAACATTGTAGAAAATGTGTGGAAAAATGAAGTATCTTCACTGTTAGTACTTCTACTGTACATCTACAGGTTGACCTGATCTGATGCAGCTTCATACAAATCTAGATTTTATTGCATCGGTAAAAAATTATTTTTGTCCCCTTGATTCTCCACAAAATTACGATTTCTTGTCAAAAGCGCACAAAGCAAACAGTTAAGAGGCCAATTCATTAGAACTGAGAGTTTCTTTTATATAGCATGAAAGTATTCACTCGATTCTCCACCTAGAGTTTTAACTTCCAAAGTTTTACCTTGACACCAGGGCAGGGCAAAAAGTATCTAACCAATAAGGGACACAATTTAATATTTGCATAATGTGAGCAGTCACTATATAAAGTCACTAATTTATCTCAGACAAATCCTCTTTTAAGTTCTCGAGCGTCAGAAAGGAAAACATTGTTCAAAATTGCCTCCCGTCTCAGTATGAGCGCTTGCAAATGGTGTCAAAACACTTTTTAATAGCTTGGAAGTGCAATCCATTGGGCGGAATGAAAAGGAGTTGCGTTACGTGCGATAAGCCCAAGTTCCTTCTGCTGCTGCCAAATTCTCTTCTTTTTCTCAAATCCTTCCTTCTGCAGGAATGTTGTGTTGACTTGTGAAGAGGCGCAGGCATCCAGCACGCTATGGCTACTAGTCTTTAAATGACTTTCCAGTATCATATTTTCCACCATTTTGTTATCGAAAGTATGCACGTATACACTGGGCATCACTTTCACTTTGCTTTATTTATGAAGGTTCATTCACTTTCTAATTCTTTATTGAAAGTACACTTCTTTGGATGCCATGATGTCCCTTTTGAGTGCTGTGATTGCTAATTGACTTTAGAAACACGTAGTAGCTGGACTTAGACATACATGGACGAGTGCAGGAGAGGTTACCAGTCAAATCATACGTGTATAAATGGTGAGTTTGTTTTCATTTTCTTTTATTTGTTTAAAGAAAATGGAGCACAATTCCTACAGTCTACGACCTAGCTATGCTGCAAAAAGAGCCTTAGAAGTTTCGAGAAAAAAATATCTTACTCTTATTTTTTAACAATTGGCAGTTTATTACGTTTGGATATGCACGGAGACACAGTACGTCCCCCGAAGGTAGTGATTTTTGGGGGAACAGAGATTCGAAATGGGGGACTGTCCTTAAGCATAAGGGTTAATGTAAAAATTATTTTGTTTTGTTTTACTATTGATTGAATCATGTCTATAGTTTCTCTTTTATGCTATCAAAGCATATATTTTACCATTGAAAGTAACTCTTGCTCTGAACAAATGCTGACTTGATAATATTCTCTCATTTATTCAAATGTTTGTATATATATCTAAATAATAACTTTTCGAAGAATAAATCTCCATGTCAGGATGAAAAAAGATCAAGCGGCACAGTTCTCTCTCTCTCTCTCTCTCTCTCTCTCTCTCTCTCTCTCTCTCTCTCTCTCTCTCTCTCTCTCTCTCTCTCTATATATATATATATATATATATATATATATATATATATATATATATATATATATATATAACTATATATATATATATATATATATATATATATATATAATATATACACACTTTCGTATATATATATATATATATATATATATATATATATATATACTATATATATATATATATATATATATATACATATATATATATATATATATATATATATATAACACAATATATATATATATATATATATATATATATATATATATATATATATATATATATATATATATATATATATTCGTCAGTTGTCTTGGCGATCAGTTATTGGTTAATTTCGTAAAGTTCCATGACCCTACATGCAGAATACCCGTAAACTGTCTCTTGAAGCCACGAGAGTTAACCTCAAGACGAGCGTTAATTAATCAAAAGGTCGCCAGTTAAGGGTAGTGCCTTAACAAAGAATATTCAAGGGATAAAAGGCTTTATGATAAACGTCACCAACTGCGGACGCCAGAAAAAACTCTACTTGTTAGATGTTATTAAATACAAAAACACAAGCAGTTCTCCCCCCAAACAATATGGCGCTAAACACAACAAATACCAGGGCGCCAAAATGGCTTGCTTGCTTAAATCCGAGACTTACTGGATAATTCGGCTAAGCAGCTAACAATATAATAATTTGACTTAATCTGGAACTTCGTACACAGACTGTACCTTAAGGACGAAGCGTTGTCAGCGCGCCACAACGGGCGTGCTGGAAGTTCATATGATATTTCTTGCTCGACCATTCACTAATAAAATAATAGACAAAGGCGGTGACAGAGCCACCCTTCCAGGCGTCTGCTCGGTCGAAGCCTTCGTTTTCTCTCTGCCTGTTTCTCTGACCGGCCTGAGTCAAAAACTGACCTCTTGGTCATGCCCTAGGCGTCTGCGCTCTGTTAAAAACATTCGCCAAGAGAGACGGGTAGAAAGGAAAAGGACTTTAGGACCATCTATTTTTAAGGCTGATATGCATTTTCTTATGAGGAAATGCTAAATGCTACCTGTTCCTTTCTCCGTGACGTTACAATTTAAATTTGCCTCACATTGATTTGGCCGCTACAACGGACATTAGTTGCTCGATAGAACTACAAGAAAGCCATTGAGGGCGAACATGTGTGTATTTATAAAGCTCCCTTAAGAGGCCTTCACTCATACCCCAGTGCGAAGGTCTGTACTAAATAAATGTTAGCCTCTATTAAGTTCTCTTCTTCCCTGAGCAGATTAGTCCTGGTTGGCCTACTAGCTACAGAACTACCTAACCTAGATAGGATGGAGCTATAATCACTACTTTACCTAATTCTAATAGTACTAGAGTGCTACAGTTTATTATAGGCTACCTCCTACAATCATGATGTTTTTAGACCTAGCCTGATGGTACACATTCTATAACCTAACCCTATGCCGACCGTAGCACCAGCACTTAAGAGTTAATGTTCTAACTAGAATTGCAACTTGGTTTTTATGTTTTAATACAATTAATAATTACTAGTTAATTTATGAGGAGTTGCCTCGCCATGATAAATGGAGTGCCTCACTGAGGTCTTAGGCATAGTGCGTCATGAGCATCGTGGCTCGTTTCACAATAGTTAGTTGTTGAAATTGGTTATGCTACTTACGTGATTACTACGTCGGTGGTAAGTGGAAGGAACAAAGGCTACTAATTTGATGTACTGTACTTAAGGCGGTCTGAGCTATGTACACAAAAAAAAAAGATCACACGGCTACACTCCTCTGGGCAGGGGCCAGGATCACTCCTAAGATGGTAGGGCACTGTGCCGAGAGGCATAGTGCCTGGATATGAGCTTTCATCGGCTCGGCAACTACTGGGCTCTCTTCCGCCCTTCTTCTTCTTGGGTTCCTCCAGGCCTATCAGTAGCAGGCATGGGAGGTGATGAGAGCACCGACTCTGTAGGGACAGGCCAGAAGGGCTAGTGGGGCGCGAAGTCAGGGAACGCTTCAAAGCTACAGGAGGGCTCCTACTCCGGCTGCTCGACAGCCGAACAGGGCGATCGACCTGCGTCAGGGAGGCCAGTTCCTGGTCTTCCAGAGACAGTACCATTCCCGATCACTCAGGGGTTCATCCTGGAATCCAGGTGGCAAAGAGTCTCAGGTGCTGGAGGAGAAGCTTGGAAGTAGGTTGCGATGATCAACTGCATGAGGAATCTAAATCTCCCGGAGGATTCGCCTCATGATTAGACCCGGCATAGGGGCCTTCTTAATTGGTAGCTCGGCGTGGCGGACGGAGTCTGGCACTGCTCAGTGCTTGCAAGTGACACTGGCAGCAGATTAAAGGTCGAGCATGCCTGACGAGGTCGGTGCAATACCTCGCCAGACGACGCCAGGTTTAGCTCGCGACAGGGTGCCCCAGCAGGAAGATCGTAGCCTCTCCGGAGATTTTGTTCAGGCGTCCGCTGGGCGTTGCCTTGGGCAGCCCTCCCTTTGTGGAGTGGTCTGTCGCTTGCGTCCTCCAGCGGTACTGCTCCTCTGAATATCTCTTCGGGAGAGGACCTCTTGGTGGGCCAGCCCTTGCGATTGGAGAGGGGCTAGGCCTAATATGGTTTCAGTTTTGGCCTTCCGCGGACCTCTTGGTGGGCGGAAGGTGGGAGTTGACTTTATTGAGAGTTCTAGATGGGGCCTCCCGTGGAGAGGTAACGCGACTGCGAAGTGGGGTTGGTAGCGGGCTTCCCCAGGAAGATCCGTCCCAACGAAAGCCACTCGGGCCGAAATTACTTGTATTCACAAATGCACAATGTTATGATGGGATGTATCTCACTTATAAAGACTGTAATGAACATACTGATACATGGACTTGACAGCCTCCATAATTCTTTATATCAAAAGTAATCACTTTGTTTGTGGAGCAGTTTTGGCTTGTTATACAATACTAGGCATTATTCACTAATTTACTTTAAAAGTGCTAGTAGGACAGTGATAAAAATGGGGTGGCTCTTATCGAAATATAATGTTTTATCTAATAGCAAATAACATAATATATTTTACAAAAATATTGCTAAGATCAACTAAAAGTATTTAATATTTCAAATATGCAACGAATTAATTTTTCATATTAATAGTCATTGAAATATATATAGATTACTAAAAATCATATGGTTCACTTTCCTCCACAACTACCTATAACCAGTAATAAAACCTGAAATAATGTGATGAAGGAATAATTTAGAGATATGATTATGTATTATGATTCATAATTATTCAATAGCCCTGAAAGAACAGGGCTGTGCTGATGATGTCTAATGAGATAATATAATCATAATAATGACTAACTCTTCCGCAGCTAATTTACCAGTGATAAAGCCTGAAGAAATAGAATCAAAGGATAATTGGCCGCTAATCATTGTGAAGTATAATTTTCAAAATTATTACATCTTTTGAATGATTACTTCTGCTTTGAGGAATGTATTTCAAGGACTGTCATTAGTATTCGAAAATCAACAATCATTTCACGGTAAAATGGGGTATATATTCGCTAACTTACAGACCTTCAAGAGAGCTAATATGTAAATATATTCGTTTTAGTCTCAGCCAAGGTGTTATTTTGGTGAAGTCGAAGAAAAATCTGTTAAAATTATTTCCATAATTTCGATAATTCATCATTTTAGCAGATTAGAAAAAAAATCGATTGTATCTTGAGATCTGCATTGCGTTGTATATGATATAATATTTTCATTGCGGCCGGCTCTCTCTCTCTCTCTCTCTCTCTCTCTCTCTCTCTCTCTCTTTCGATTCCTGAAAAAATACAAATATCCAAAATCTTCGACGAGATCATTTAATCATATTTTTCTTTGATGGCTTTCCAATGCAATATATCTAAGTATTTAATTGCTGAAGTGTTTAAATGGCTATTCTCCTCAAAAGCAAATATTTTAGGCGTTTGAGTATCTCATGAGTTGATAATAATAATAATACACACACACACATAATAATAATAATAATAATAATAATAATAATACCAGGTACTAATTCAAACAAAACAAAAAAATAGTTGTAAAAGACTACTTTAGTGCTGAACGAATATTCAAAGTGGCTGATTTCCATACCATTTACTGAAACCACAATCCAGAAACAACAAGTGTAATATGGAGATATAATATATATATATATATATATATATATATATATATATATATATATATATATATATATATATATATATATATATATATATATATATATTATATATGTGTGTATATATATATGGTTGCCTGCCTATATATATACCCTAACGACCTAGATGACAGTGATTACGTTACTGAGTTTATGCACCATTACAAGCTATTAGATTGAGTACACATTACAGGATCTTCTCTCTCTCTTTCTCTCTCTGTCTCTCTCTCTCTCTCAACCTCCAAATATTATTGACCGTTTATCTCATCAACGCCTGCCTATCTGACTAAATTAACCCGTCAGTGACACAAGCAACCAAAAGCAGCCATTACTGGGAGAATGGGAAGCCCAGAAACATCAGATGGACCTCTCATCTGTTTGGGCCTCCCAAACTTCCTCCTGACCTCCTGACGAGAATCCTCGACTCGAGGTCTCGATCTGCAAACTTCCTGGGAACAAGTCTCGCCACAATTTGCTGGTGGAAGAGGAACATCTGAATGCAGATGAACATGACCTAGAAGTGGTAGAGAGAGAGAGAGAGAGAGAGAGAGAGAGAGAGAGAGAGGAGAGAGAGAGAGAGAGAGAGAGAGAGTTGGGGAAAATGTCAATTTTGCTTTTGTATAACAGCCATATTTATTTCAAATTACATTAACAAATTAGCGTCGCCTAACTGACTTTAACATTTAGCATAAAATAGTGTAACTAGCTCAATAGTAGAGTGAAAGATGACCCAGGGAGGAAGATCAACAACAAGTTAGAGGAAAAAGGAATGAGTTGCGACAGATATTTAACTTTCAACTCTACAGTTATGAAATTTCGATAATGGATAAATGAAACCTGTTCAAATAAACCACTAAAGTTTCTAAATATGAAATGAACCAGTGACCACGTTGTTTGGTAGGCTGCCTTTGGAATGATACCCACCATAGCTGTCTCTACTGTAGGTGATTTCTTGTGGTAATATGACGCTGCTACAACCAAATTTTGTGTCGAATATTTATGATGATGACTACAGGGAATAAGATAATGATTTCGAAAAATGAATTGTAGTTTTAATCTACGTAAGCAGTTGAGGTCAACAACTCATTTCGGTCCGTAGTTGGTGACAAATTTCTTTCAGCACATTGTCATTTTATAACGTTCATTACTTTTATTGAATTTATTGTCATTTTCAAGTTCAAACTCCAGGAATAAAAAATATCGTTATGATGTTTATAAAGGGTTGATTAAACAAAAATAAATTTTGTTAATAAAAATAAAAAAGATAAATTTTATTTTATTTATTTGCAACTTTTGTTCTAAACCCATCCTAAAGGACGTCTACATAAGTGAGAGTCGAGACGGTATGTTCCGACCTAGCAACGACAAGTATCGTTCTTAAGCTCGGATGAATGTACATTCACTCTGTATTCTTGTGGTGAGAGAGGTTGACCAGGGCTAGATGACAAGACTAATAATATCCCACGGAAGATGGATAGGTAAGGGGGAAACGCTATAGGGAATAAAAAAAAAAAAAAAACGTGCTGGTGATAATGTAGAACAGAGCCCGTCGCCCCACCATGGAAAGAATATAATTACTTCAGAGATAAGGAAATAAAAGCATAAGATTTCTTGAAGGAAATATAGCAGGTAGTGCCGTTTTGCTAGTTTCAGAATATTGAAGTTGGTTTTGTTTAAATGGAAATCGCCCCATCAAATTTTGTTTCACATGGATGCGATATGGACTGGCTTCCCAGTTGAATGAGAACGCGCCAGTAGTCGACAAAATGAATTTATGGATTGATAGATACGTTAGGTCTTCAATAAAATAAAGATTGGTATTTGAAATCTTAGAAAATGGCTAATAAATCTTATATTTTCGACTAATCTCGAAAATATCTTTTAATTGCAGGAGTTAGCAAACACCGGAGAATGCTACCAGGTTTCGTAGAACTACGCCCATAAAAATCTCTTCTATATTTAGACTCATCGCTGAAAATACCTTTAATTTGCATCGGTTATCAAACATGACTAATTCAATCGGGATTCTTAGAAGACAGAGTTAGCGGGGCTGCATAGCCAGTTCTGGAAGAGAGGGAGGGAGGAAAGAATAATAAAAGAGCAAATGGTCTATAAAGGGAGATAATGTGCCCTTCCACTTTCATATTCTTTTTCATTCCGCCTCTTTCACCTGTCGTTGCCATCATCCTTTCAACGTGATTCACAGAGCAGCTTAGTCGTGCAATAATTGGAAACGACAGGAAAATTAATCAACTCATGGAATAAGTATCCTAACGATCACTCATAAAAGAGAAATGCGTTTAACGATCAGATTTTCATCTTTGGTGGTAATTTCTCCACCCTGCAGGTTTATGCGGTTCAGTTCGTTTAATTTGTTTCTTCGTTAGAAGGGTCATGTTAATTATCAAATGTGGTTTTTTTACGGAAATTTTAGACAAGATGGACATCGTTACTAGTGACCAGTAATTAGATTCTGGTACTGTTACGGATGTAACTTTTGAGCAGAATAAGAAGCTTTTAAGGTTGGATTGCAAAGATATTTCAGGCTTCAGACACTAAAATCATACTAACAATTACTGGGGATTTTGACGACTCAATTTGATCATTACTTGTGTGATATTTATGTCTCCTTTTAACGTATTTAATTTCCTTTGGAGGGCGAGAGCTAACCTTTTCTGCCCAGAGACATCTTTTGCTCATAGGTGTTTGATGATGGTGGAGGCATGCGCACCTGGAATGCCTTTGCACCTTCTTCAGTAAAGTCTTTTTTTTTTTTTGGATGAAATTAAACGAATGTATGCATAAATAAACCTTCGAGAAACCTGACAGTGACGTTGTTAGATTTTCAGTAATGAATTAGGTTGTACATACATACATACACACACACATATGTATATATACACATATATGTGCGTGTGCGTATGTATATATGTATATGTGTGCGCGTGTATGCATGTGTGTGTGTAATTTTTTCATGATACTCGATCAATGAGCTGGTAAATTTAATTCTCTGAGTTCAACTATATTCTATTGATTATTTTCCAGTGTTCTTCCAGATTGAACTTCACAGGACCTTTCCAGATTTTAATGATCACAAAAACTCAATTATAAGCAAGACGGTGGCTGCTTTTGCTACTCAGCGCCTTACTCGATAAGGACGGAATTTTTAAAGTATATAATATAGGTTATTGGAGCTGAACATATTGAAGCTAAAAACGTTCAAACTGAAAACTGGTGCTTCTAAAAGCAAATGTTAATGTCTTCATTTTGAGGAAATAGATTGGCGCCAGGAGGAACTGACCTTAGTCGACCTACGAAAGAAATAAGCTGTGACCTTCCCAAGAGGAACTTCATGGCGTTTGATGAACCAGCTTTTTACATTACCCCACGTGACTATTATGATATCCTAATCTGTTTTAACTCCTGCAGGTTATGATTGGCAGTTACTGACGACGCAAAAACTAATAGGTACGTTCATTGTTAGCTTCTTTTGAATGCGAAATCTCATATGACTAGTTATAATAGTACTTTTCTTACTGTTAAATATTCTTTAAACATTACTTTTGCTAATTCTCATTATGTGTGCGAAAAAATCAATAATTCTTTTATTCTTCTCACATTTATTACCGATCCATCTATGAATTATATATAAAACAGAATGTTTGTAAGAAACTAAGATATTTTAAATTTTAAATGTCTGCTGTACCTTTCGCTTTAATTCTTAGCTTTACTCATTAAAAAAAAAGACACGAATAAGGCCATGAAGAAGAAGAATTGAGAAGGAAGTACTACCTACCTTCACAAATAAGAAAATCTATGGAACATCATCTTTCGGAAGGTTTGAAAACTCCTTCCGAAGGTTTTTAAGCAATCTCTGACTCAGAACAGCGAGACTTGATAGAACAATAACTATCTCCCCCGTAAAGGCTCTCCGGGAAACTTACAGCCCAATAGAAGGAGAGAGAGGAGATGGGAATGAATGGGAGAGAGAAAATACGAGAGCAGAAAATAGAGGTCGGTGTTTCCATACATTAGAATCCGAGGAGGAGGAATAAAAGGAGGATGAACGAATATGAGCGAAAGTCCCATAGACTACCATCGAGAATTGGACCATCTAGGAACAAAGGCAATGAAGGTGATGGTTTGATTTGTGTTAATTATATTCTTTATCTCTTGTCTAAAATGTCAAAATAACTCTTGCATTCTTTTTCCCGGTAAAAAAAAAGGAAAAATAAAATAACGTCAATTCTTCCAAATGTTTTTTTTGCCCTACTCCAATCATAAATTTTCTCTCTCTCTCTCTCTCTCTCTCTCTCTCTCTCTCTCTCTCTCTCTCTCTCCTTTTGTCGTATGGTGTCTATGCATATACAATCCTTCCTATATCATTACCAGCTATTTCATTATTTTATCTAATTATGTTCTCCAAATAAGCAGCAGCTTAATTACGGGAATCTGACCTAACTATGCCCACAAAATCCAAAGAAAATCAGCAAACTAAGAGCAAATCTAGATTAGACCTGATAGCAGAAGCCAGACAACGGTCACAAAACCCAGTTACTCATTCTCGATTCAAACCACCAACTCGCATCGTTTTACTCTGCAGGTGTAAGTAGCTAATAACAGTTAGATGACTTCACTGGGCTTCTCTATAAAACCCATTTTGCTATAAGACTTTACCAGAATAATGTGAGAAATTCCTTATATTTAAATCATATCATTATGAATAGAAAGAACTATATTATATATATATATATATATATATATATATATATATATATATATATATATATATATATATATATATATATATATATATATATATATATATATATATATATATATATATATATATATATATATATATATATATATATATATATATATATATATATATATATATATATATATATATATATAATAAACTATATATATATATATATACAGTATATTCGTCGTCATCAAAAATAAATTCGTTCGTTGAGTGATAATATGCAAAAGCTCTCTTCAGTCGCTTTTTCTAAATATAACTAAATTCTCATAAAATATTAAATCACAACGATGAAATACTAAACAATCATAAAATAAATGTTAGTAAATGCGTTCTATGACACATTGGAATGGTGTTAGACTCAAATGTTCAACGAAAACGTAACAAAAAATATTAAGCTACTTACATTCCCAGGAAAAGGGAGGCGATCCTTGAAGTCCACTCTTATGGTGTTTAGACCTCCTGAAGTCTGAGAAACAATTGTTGCGGAGGGACTTGCCACATCCTCCATCGCAAGAGAAATGCAGCACATCTGAAAGAAATATATTATTATTATTATTATTATTATTATTATTATTATTATTATTATTATTATTATATTCAAAATAGTCTCTATAGGGACTTTCCTGTCCAAGGAATCTGTTTCAAAGTTTTTACTTATAAAAGTGTTCGTGCATTTAGCACAGACCAACGACATACCAATGTCATCATTTGAATATTATTATATTTATCCTCGCGCATGAGATAGGCAGTTTAATGACCATGAGGGTATTAGGTACAGAATTTCAATGCTAAACAAATTAAAACAATGCAATGAATCCAACATCAACATCATCATCACTATACGTGTTGATTTCGTGTGATCTCTTATCGGCCCTCATTCAGACAGTCACAATGGCCTCTTTTATTTGTCAGTTATTATTTTGTCAGTTATTATTTAGAGTTATCTTGAGGCAATTTTCCTATGGTGTAATTGCTCATTCATAGATATATCTTTAATGTTTACGTGCTTTCAGTTCTGAGCTGATTTACTGAATAGTCTACGTAGAGTGCTCGCAAACTTGTCTTAAACTCTTTGTTACATCTTGACTCCATTTACCAGTTGAATGGGCGGTCAGATCGATAATAGCTACACGAAAACAAAAATACAGATAAGTCCTTTAAAGGCCGGTGAATAATAAGGAAACATATAAAAATTGAGAAAAAACAATCAGTTTAGAGTAACATTCCAACTTTTCATAAACTTACAGGCAACAAATCAGTCGACCACCACCAGAGCGACTGTTATCAGTTGACAGGAAGGCGGACAGACCTGAATGCCGAGTTCTCTCTCGTCGGGTGCCATGACGTTCGTCTGAATACTGAGGCTTCTCTGGAAGTAGGATTAAAGCTGAAAGCAAAGCACGACACACTGCATCACAACGATACAGTATATAATATTGAGTAAACAGTAATTAGTTTGTAACAGCCTAATAAAAAAGAAAATGTGTTCAAGTTAAGTTTTATTGACAGCCTCTGTTATGACGACCAATTTGGTAAAAATGAGGTTGCATAAAAAAATGCTAAAGGAAATGAAATTTGCTTGGAAAAAGCAATGGCATAGCTTAATAAACCACCAAACAGGGAAATCATCTTGGAATAGCAACAAGATATGAATACAAGAAGAAATCTTCTGCAAGAACAAAAGTTCATTACCTAAAGAAACAGATTGTGATGCTCCACGAGCCTTTCGGTAACCAAGTTTATAAAGAAATTAGGTATTGCATGCGCAACACGCACGCTCGCGCGCGCGCGCACACACACACACACACACACACACACACAGAGGAAGAGAGAGAGAGAGAGAATCTAAATGCGATAAATTGGGCAATTACTTTCAAAATAGGACACTGATTTTTAAGTTACAGATTACTGCACTCATTAACATGATACAGATTAAATACGTCTCTTTTCTAAGTGAGAAAAAATTGAAATAATTTTCCAGTTAAACGTAAAACTCCAGAAAAACCAATACAGAAATTTACTGCATCTGAAAGAAAAGAATGAAAGAAAGCTTTTCCCTTTGACAAAATGTCCTCGCTTTGTGTAATTCTTCTGTTTGCTTTGCTGTCCACATTGTATTTTCCAGTCACTATCAGAGTTCCTTTCACCCATAAATCCTTTTATTATATGGTTTTTTCCACTATTATTTGTGGCCTTGAGTTGCTTTTAGCTTCTCTCAAATATTCCATTTTCACGTTCCTTTATAGTCCCCTCTTTCTTCTCTCGTCGACGTTTTAGTTTCGCTTTCATGCTTTATGGTATATCATTCTTTCCCTCTTTTCACTCTGCCATTCGGTTGGGTTCCTAAAACTGAACTTGGGTACGCATGTATGAATGTATGTGTGGATATTTCCAAAGATTTTCAGTGACTTTGGTTCATGCATGAGGTTATGCGTGTACGCAAGAATTATTCTCATGAGGTTATGGGTGTACGCAAGAATTATTCACATTACTTTGAATTTAAATGTAGATTAACTAATACTTATGCTTATTGGTAGTTATATATCTTTACCCATGCTTATTGGTAGTTATATCTATGTACTTTTGGATACTTGACTCAATTTATCGCTAAATATTCTATTTGAGTTATATTCTTTCAGCCGTTGCAACTTACAACAAAAGTTCCCCTAATAGTAATCGCCATGACTCAGTTTAATTTATACCAATAGGCAATAAAAGGTTTGGAATATATTAAGATTCAGTAAAAGTTTAACTAAGATTCCCCTGCCTTTAATTTTGTTACAAATTCATGAGATTTGTACTTTCATTTTACAATTAAAGCAAAAAATTTAGGATTTTCCTAAAGTTAATCCCCGGCTCCTAATATAAAGGTAGTACCTTACTGCATATTAAGTTTGTAAACCTGCTAACTGTTCAGACTAGCCTTTTTATGTTCAGGCTAGCCTAAATAGCCAATTACCATCCTAGAAAATGAAATTTTTTTTTTCTTCTCGTCTTGCAAGTCTTAAATACCATACTTTTATATTTAACCACCTTTTTTAGTGGCAATGACACTTAATGACCCTCTAAGTATCAGTAAAAACTTAGTTTATGCTTCAAAACTGAAGATAAACTACAAAGACCCTTACATGCATTCTTTACTATGTGATTTTAATCTTTGGGTTGTAATTATTAATATAGTTCACCCAGCTAAGATTTTTAGTTTAGTGGGATCTTGCGATTTTAAGAGTAATGCGTTTGAGTCTAAGAATTGTTTTCAGTACCATTACTATAAAACTGATGCAAACTTTCTCAGTTTCATTTTTAATCTTAATTACCACGACATACGGTAATTTATTGGGTTTTTTTGCGAGGAATTGCATAATCAATGGATTATTTTACCAACATTTCAAAGCACTAGTTAAATATTCCCATTTAGCTTCAGGTACTCCCTTAGGAGGTATTTTTAATTAGATACGTAAACTGTCTAGTTTTTAGACATCCACGATTTTTCTATCATTTCAAGTTGCCTTGAAGGCAACTCATTTTAAAGTTAAACCCAAACAATCTCCTCTTGGTATTTTGCTCATTCTTCAGTCATGTCAAGTTGCCTCAAGTTGATCCCAAACAATCTCCTCTTTGTATATAGCTCATTGGACAGATTTTTATTTCATGGAAATATACTTCATTTCACGAAATGTTAGTTATAACAGATTTGTCTTCAAAAGAATATTAAATTTGATTATAATTTGCATTAATGTTTTGATAACTAAATAGTTAAGGACATCCAGATTAGTAAAAAATATAGTCTATTCAATATTTATTAGTTTCTACGTCAAGGGATAATGTGTACATTAAACTGAATAGTTCACAGTAACTTTCCAGTTAATCTGAAAAAATTTCATCTAGAAAGCTCCGGAATGTTATGTGAAAATTAAGTAGAAAATCTTGTTAGAGATTAAGATAGTAGTAATACAGTAGTAACATTTTGCGCTATAAAAGTTTCGAAAACACGAAAATATTAAAGTTGTCAGAAAAGCACAATTAAAACACTTTAAAGAAAAAGCGCCAGTGAGAAAGTAAATTATACGATTAAATATATTTGTAACAAAACTACTCAAAGCCAAAAAAGCTGTGAAACAACATTTAAAACCAGAAAGGAGCTAACTAAGCACCTGTAATTTCGTCAGGCAGTCTCCGAGTAGTTTGTCTTCCGTTAACTGAGCTTTGAATCAGCAGGTAAGATCCCTTCCTGCATAATGCTTAACCTTGAATGGTTGTATACAACTCCAAACCTTCCTGCAATTAGGACATTTTTGACGTGAAGCAAAAAAGTTTACACAAGTAGAAAGTTATTTAACGTACCAGTAGCAAATAATAAACTTTAACAAGGCTTCAAAAGTTCAATACATTTTAAAAGCAGTTTTGAAAATTACTATTATTCACATTAGTAAATCACATGAACAAAATGAGGCAGATTCTATACATTTCGCTTAAAAGAAAACAATTAAATGCTTAACTTACTGTCAGATTTAAAACAACTATTGAATTTGAAGTTTAATTTGAAAAGTTATATATTGACAGCATAGTCTGTTCACAAAAGGTAGTCAATGAGTAGTCTAGAACCATCAAAAGTTTCTTACTTATCCCTAGGAGGAAACCAGTAGTAGCTTCTTTGAAAGCCCCCATGAACTTTAGGTCCTAAGACCTACTACATAAGCCATGGGGGACCCCCACCCCCTCAGGGTCGGACAGTCTAGTAATTTGAAGCGTAGTTCATGCATGGGAAACTATCTTGGGTGAATTTTTCGGTCCATTGTTGAAGAATCTTATCTTGGCATCGGCAAGAGACCATAACACCTGTAAACAGCACAGACTTAGTTACGCACAAATAGATCAACTGGCTTAAAGTTTAATGATTAAAGTTGAAAAAGTCATTGGTATTTCGGACTATGAAGATTACGTTGATGTAATAACTAGAAGTATGCCACACCCAATAATTTATCATTGCTGGATGAAGAGGCTAAAACAGTGTTATATGAAAATAGGTTGATGTAATAACTAGAAGTATGCCACATCCAATAATTTATCATTGCTGGATTAAGAGGCTAAACCATCGTTATATGAAAATATCAGTCTAAGAAAAACCGACAACTATCAGACGAAAAGTCCTGATAAAAATGCTTAAAATCAAAACTATTGTGCAATGGTTTGATTTTTAAAAAACGGACAAGAAACTGACTCAAGTCATTCTGCTATAAAGTGCACTCAAAGAAACCAATTCCATCCTACGTAGAAACTAGGTGTCAAGCAAAACACCTGCAGCCAAAATTTATAAGATTTTTACACCTAGAATAATGTATTGAAAAGTACGTCAAAGTAAACTAGCAAGTACATGAAGTTTAATGCGAAATTAGATAGTAATGAAAAAAGTTTCATACCGGATAATTTGGGAATTTAGAAAAGTCTTCCTAAACTTTTTTTTTTTACTTTATACTAAAAAACTGATGCAGATTTATAACTAGTTAGCTCGTTATACGATAATAAATTTTTTTTAGTCAAGCAATTTTGATTAACTTCAGTGACAAGAAAACCTAAGGATTACACACACCTCTTCGAGTGCAAGAACGTTTTTTTGTTACCGATCATGTTAACACGTCGGAACACCTTACTGTGATCAAACTAAGACAATCCAAGTTCAAAAAACAAATGACATCGATTAAATACCAACGGTAAATCCACCAGGGACAAGTTATTACCTGTTTAGGCAACAGAATTACGAGCAAACGTGGAACTAAAATTCGAAATCAACGCGATGGTTCCAATCAAGAACACTTACCCTTATGAGACAAAATTGTCTAAACTCCATGTCACACCGCTTCTAAGGATTGGTCAATAGATATAACGACACTTACACTTCACATAACCGATACAACACTTCAAAAGTACAGCTCCACTAAACAACCGGCCCACTTCAAAGAGACAAACGTCCAACTGTCACAAGAGAGAAGCAATGAGTAAGCAATGAATTGATTCGTTTACACTGAAATCAACGTTTCTTCCGTCTCCAGCCAGGGATGATAAATGATGAAACAGCCACTCAGGGTAGGTAGCCTTTGGCAGGTCGAACGTCAAGGATTATATACAAATATTATGAAAGTGTCGCTTTCCTCTTTTGGGAATCTTTCCATTATATCGTATCCCTTCACTTTGCTACTAGTTTTGGACTTTACATTGGTCTGTTGATCTTTGGTGACGTATTATTATTATTGCTAGTTGCAGCAGTAGCACTGGTAGCAATTTATTATATTATTATTACTACTATTATTGAATGTAGTAACAAAATACTCTAAAAGCTCCATGGGAAAAACTACTCAGGATGAATACAGCTCTATTCTTCTTGCAAACTTTCTTGTAACCTTATTTTGTTTTAAGTAAAATAAAAAAAGAATATCAAATAACATCAATTATATTTCTGTTTTGAACGACTTTAACATCTGCAAAAAGAATTTTTGTTTCAATCTCTGTTGCGTTGTTATCAGTAACGATATAATTTCTGTAAGTATTAATTCGTTACAATAGTAAAAAATAATTCTCGCCTATTAAAGACGAAATCACTTGTAAGGAAATGTTTGTAAATTGCTGTTCAACAATTATGAGACATGGTTTATTGGTTTAAAGCTTTAATAGCCATAGAGCATTCTGGCCTTAAGAAAAAGAATACTTTTTGGTACAGTACCTTCATTTTTATAAATCGTATTTCGTTATTATGATCATAAATTAATATTAATTTTTCCATTTAAAATCATTCTTCGTTTATTTTACGTTCATTCTTATAAAGTTTATTTTAATTAGAATACTATAGAATCATTTCTCTCGTCAAGAGCAGAGGAGTATTTAGTGGCGTTCCAGTGACGACCACGTATATTTGCGGGTTAATGTTTTCGAAGGAATTTCACATTGACGGAAGCGCAGCTTCCGCTATCCGTCGAATATCGGCCCGGGGCCCTCAAAGGAATTCCCTTTTCAATAAAGCCTCTTCAGAACCGTTTGAAGCTGCCACTTTGTGACCCATTTAGCTCGTTCTGTAATACAGATATTATATCCCCATTGCTATATCGCCCTCTTTTATCCAGGTTTGTGCATGGAAGGCAGGTGATTCCTTTCCTGTCTCCACACAGGAACAATACAGTAATCATCGACGCAGTGAAGTGATTTTTTTTCTTTTTTGTCAAATTACCTACTTACATTTTTTTTCTTTTATTCACAGAATTCTTGGAGCTAAATCCATATTTATATATAAGTACAATTTCATTGATTTCTTTTTCCACGAAGAAATCACATGGGGTTTGTAGACCAATTTTTCTGTCTTCAGTTAACGTTATTATGTTCTTGACTTCCCCACGACTGTGAATTGAGTTCTAAATTCTTATTTTAGCTCCCTGATCTCTCTCTCTCTCTCTCTCTCTCTCTCTCTCTCTCTCTCTCTCTCTCTCTCTCTCTCTCTCTCTCCAAACAATAAACAATAATGAAATAATGAACAGTATTCAAATGGATTGGCCCTACTGGTGCAAGCTAATTTTGACTCTGCCCTTAAATATTAGATGATATCATTTTTAATAAAAGCTTTTATAAAGCAGTTGGGCGACAGAAAATTAATATTAGCCGTCTTTGCAATTGCTTACCTTACAAACGTCACCGACACCGTTGCAAGAAATTTGAAATACAAACAAAAAAGTAAAAACGGATTTTTTTGTATCTCGGGTAAAGCAAACTCTGACGCAATTTTCAAAGGGAGAGAACTAGAAGTATAAATAGAGATTGCGTCATATAACAAGTAAAAAAATGTTTTCTCTTAGGCAGGTCATACGGTATTGCAGGCTTCAAAGAGAAAACGGAAATAGCAAAAGATAAAATAAAAATTCATCACACTGCAGTTTATCATGTGGTTCCATTACTTTTGTCTCCCTGTGAACACGGGGGAGAGAGAGAGAGAGAGAGAGAGAGAGAGAGAGAGAGAGTAGAGATGCCATCTTTTTTTGAGCAAGAAACACTAGCAAAAGAGATTTTTATAACTGAATTTGAACTTAATTCCTCTTATCTCTCTTATCTCTCTCTCTCTCTCTCTCTCTCTCTCTCTCTCTCTCTCTCTCTCTATATATATATATATATATATATATATATATATATATATATATATATATATATATATATATATATATATATATATATATATATATATGTAGTTATTGATTGAGAGAGTTATGTGAACTAAAATAAAGAATGCTGAAGTTATAGTGGCAAAATTTAAGGGAAATGTTTGATTACCTTTTTTTTCTTAAAAATAAAGTTTTATTTTAAAGGACAGTAGAATCAATAAGGTGAAATTAAAGAAAATCCTGGATTATCATTGCTTTTATTCTTAGATAAAAGAAAAAAAATCTCGAAATCATTACTGGAACATCAGCTAAAATCTGAAAATGGAAAACATAGACGGAAAAATTCACATGAGAGAAAAACGGCAAAGAGAAAATTACAGCTTTAATTCCGGTAATTTGCAAACTTCCGGGAGTCTGAGTTAATTGCAGATTCTATCGCCAACTCGAGATTTCATTTATCTGATGCCCTTCCGAAGAGGCGCCATCTACGTAATTAATGTCCATTTACTTCTTACAATTCATTTGTTTGTATGCTAAGCTGGTGTTACAACGCCAAATATCGTTTAATTGATAATACTGTTGATTTATACTTCAGTTAGGTTGATCTACTAATTATAATTTGAGTTTTATTTACAGAAGACCGGGTTATATATTTTTTCAATTTTAAATCTTGTGATATACTGTACAAGTCCAAGGAACTAGTGCTCTCTCTCTCTCTCTCTCTCTCTCTCTCTCTCTCTCTCTCTCTTGTTTTAAATAATCACGAAAGAAGGAAGAAAATTACAAACAGCAGATCATAATCCCTTTCCCCACAATTCCGTCAGTTTGAAAGTTTTTGTATTTTCGACGGATCATCATCGGCTTCGGGTTTGTTTTGAACAAAGATTTGTGTCTATTCTTCGTCTCCCATCTGGAACGAGAAATCTTGGACAAGTTTTGGTGGGTATGAGACGTACTCTTTCTTCAGCCCCTGCAGACATATTCGACTCATTCTTTTGGCTATAATGAACGACTATTTTTTACGACGCTTTCTAATATATATCAGGATATTTCCAAATGCATATCATCGGAGATCGATGGAAACACTGGTTTTGTGAATTCTTTCGCAAATCGGAACGAGAAAACTATTTGCTATGTGTAAGTAATTACTAAGTGTCTATGCCTCTTCTAAATTAGACCTAAATAAAGCAGCAGGTAATTTGGAATTATAATTATTATTATCTTTCTTCTTATCAGTGTTACAATACGAATTAACACTAGGGAAAGGGGGACTGACTACAAATGTTTATGAGTATTGCCACAAACTTTGTCATCTGTGATTGAAAATTCGCATTAGACTTATAAAGACACTCGAACTTCGTTTTATGAATAATATGAAATATCTGTCAAGCATTGCAGTACGTCGGTGCGAGAAAGATTCTCACAGGCTGCAGTTATGCCTATTGCAAAATTGATTAGAAAATATATAATATATTTTAAAAATGGAATATACAGATGATTTACAATATACTATCTAATGTCTCAGTGTAAAATTATTTTTTTTACAAAAATTCATCATTCATTGATCAAGATTTTCATAATAAGATTTACAGAAAAAAAATTGTCTTATATTAAAAAAAATAAATTCGTATTTCGATGTTGCATCTGATTAGTAATTGTTTTTATAAGTAGACCTTTTATGTAACAAGTATTTTTACAAATATGAGTGTCAAATTTATTAGACATAAAACATGTTTAAATAAAGCTCGAAAATTATTAAAAGTGGTCTCCCATTTTTTTCATAAAAGCACCAAAAACTCTTTGCAGGTGTTCCTTTAGGATCCTTGGCAGCTTCCAACAATGGATAAGCGAGAAACAAAACGGTTCAATGACTACTCAGGAAAACGAGCCAAATCTCAATCCTTGCTTGGAAACGTTAACAAAACTAATGACAGTGGAAATTATTGTTTGTTCTGCTTAGTCGTTTACGTGTTCGTTTAGGAAGAGTTGTGAGGGTGTAAAGGTAAGTTCTCTTTAATACTGTGTAGTTTTCGCAAAGTCGAATGGAATCTTTTGGTTTTCATTTTATTAAGTGCGTGGTATACGGTGAGATCTTATCACAAGTTGAGTTAAGAATGTACGTTCGTTAAGTATTTTCTCCTGATTAGGGAATTTCTGTACGTTAGTTTTCCTTCATTCATATACCCTTGTGGGCTTTCTGTAAGAGTCCCTACTGTTTTAACAGTTAGTTTTCAATGAGTTTATCTCTGCCAAAGCAATCCGAAGGATGTGGCGTCTTCAATTTTTATGCATCGAAGGAACCTGTGAAGTAAGTTCATGGTACTAGTTTTTGTGATCAGAAGTCTTCAGTTGGTAGTGTTAGGGTTTGTTCAAATAAGCTTCTATTAACTTTTTAATTTAGTTTCAATAAGCTTCTTCGCAATGAAGCGTCTTGGCTTTTGCTAGAAAGGGTTCCCCCTATTAATGCAATTATTTGATTCTGTGGTAGTATGGGCATTGACTAATATCAGTTTTTAGGTCTGCAAAGTCCTTTGCCTACGTGTTTAACGCTTGATGCAATTAAGTTTGCCAGTGAACAGGTCCGGAAGTTTTAAACTTTTAGGCAAAAATTTAAGGTGCTGCATTTCAAAAACTTTCTTTATTTCAGTTAATATGTAATTACTTTTTCCTAATGTAAAAGTATTGAACTTCTCCTAGTAACTTACCATTTCGCCTTTTATCATTCAAGTTACCTTTTTATAAGTAGTTCTACTAGCGTGGTTATAATCGTGATGAATATTTGCTGTTAATGAACTTTGATTTCAGGTGATTATCATGAAGTTACACTGAAGATATCATTGTGTTCTGTGTCCTGTAAACAGCATTGACTAAGGACCCTAAGAGGGGACCCAGCTTCGTTACCGGCGATATTAAGGAATTTGATAAGTTGTATTTTTAAATTCTTAGTTTAATTTGCAGTTTGTTTATGAATAACCTTCAGCTAAGCTAAAGCGAAATTGTAATATTTGAATAGGTTTTTTCTTTTTTTCTTCATTCTAGATTAAGGGCCTTTTAGTGATAACTTTGATAAAATTGACTTCATGCCGTGCCGTGCGCGTAAGTTATCAGTTGACCAACTTGAGTTTGTAATGAACGGTTACCCGCCTGTACTTGACTGTAATGACTTCTTAATTGTGGGTGCTTTGGTGCAGAGAGACTTCAATTTGCTTTTCATACCTTTTCCTGAATTAATCTTAGAACGGATGTAAAGAGATTTACTACCGAGGTCAACGTAATTTGCGTTTACTGGTTGAGTGCTGAAGTGAGTATTATTTACAGGTTTCTGGTTCATGTTATCCACGCTGACTATTTCTGCAATTCCTCCCAAGAGATGAGCTTTTTCTTCTGAAGATGAAAGAATCCTAGTCATCAATCGGAATTTTATCTGAAGTTAAGTATTTTTGCTTCTGTTTACTAACTTAACGCTCACTTTTTTTTTGCCTCCACCCCTTCAGGGGCGGTCCCCTGAAGGGGTGGGGGTACCCCATGACTTGTGTAGTAGGTCCTAGGACCTGCTACACAAGTCATGGGGGAATTTTTCTTTCAGGTACCACCGATGCCAGGTAACTATTAATCATTCACATTCATTCATGTGGTAAGCGACTGATTGTTAAATTAAGGCCTGCTTCATCTCGAAAGATTTTGTCCAAAAATTAGGTATTAACATGCTGAGCTAAAGGATTGCTTTTTTATCATTTATATACTCAGATATTTAATAAGGTAAACATAGAATTATTTATAGCCTTGGTAGTCTAATACAGTAAAATGATTAAAATGAAAGATTCTAAGTTAGGTTGATTATAATTGAAGGAACTATCCCTTCAGGGCTCAGTGTTAAATGTTAAGTGTACCAAAGTTACTTTCCCTAAAGTGTTAGGTGCATATTAAATGTTAAGTGTACCAAAGTTACTTTCTCTAAAGTGTTAGGTGCATATTAAATGTTAAGTGTACCAAAGTTACTTTCTCTGAAGTGGCACCTGTCTGCCAATGGTTGAGGTACTTAGAATAAGCGAGGAGATAGTCATCTATGGAGTTCAGAGTCGAGTCTGAAACTGTAGGATACACTTGTTTCATTGTGCGAAAGCTAAGGTATGCTGAGTGGGATAAGGTAGCTGAAAACTGCAGGAATGTTTCCTGTGGAAAATAACTTTTAACTTTGGTACATTTGCAACTTGATTAGACCTGCATTGTAGGGAAAAGTTATCAGAAACTGGTAGTTACGACTATTACACGCTAAGTGTATAAGCCATAAATTAAGACTTTGATAGCCCTAAGTATTTTCTTTTGTAAGGTTTAAGATTCATGAGCATTGTATTCAGAAGTGCAAGAGCTTTATTAACATGGTGTATAGCTATTCTGCAAGCATTGTTAATTTAAAGGTAAATTAGAAACGTACCATTAATCTTTGGTGCAGAAATCATTTGCTGAGGGCTAAAACGTTTTGACATTAGTTTAATAGGTTTATTAGACTGAATCAGATTTATTAGACTGATCTTGAGTTACGGGAAATAAGGGTAATTACTCCACATTAAGGGTTATAATCATGAAATTGTTACAATGGTAGATTAGTTATGAATTAGATGTTAGGTTTTATTTGTAGTAATGCTGATGCTAACTGACTGGAAAATTTTTGAGGTTAAAATTTCTGGTAATTGGGTCTGTTCAAATATTTTTTAAATTTACCCCATTGAACAATTATGAACTCTGCAAAATTTGAACATGGACGTAATGACATGAGATAAAAATAGCGTTTTTTTTATTTGTATTTTTACCGCAGGTAAATAAAATTGCCCTTGTTTAGACATCCTAATTCTTATTACGTAGGATTTTGCATTTTTCAGGTTGACTAGTTTGTAATTCTCTGCTCATTTTGAAGATGGCTACTAGCCTAAATCTAATTTCAAACGGTTACTTCAACATTTTGAAAGTCTCTCTTCAATGATTAATACTGTAAAATTTAATCTACAAAATTTACCTCGTGGTCAACATTATACTAGATGAGGAGCTATTTCCAGAAGCTTTGATGCAAATCTGGGCTATTCAACTGGTGCAATTGCAACTTGTGTTAAGAGATACCTAGTCGAAAATATTTCACTTCACTGCAACTTGAGTTAAATTTACCTATGGCATACACGTGTAACAAATTTACTAACGGGTAACTTCTAAATAGAACTTGAGGTCTGTGTGAGGTTACGGTAACGGACTACATTAAATAGCTGAAATAAAAGGGGGAAAAATAAAATGAGGGACTGTTTCAACATCTAGCGTTCCAGTTGAATAGACTTTTCGAGTTTTATAGGGATACTTCATTTTTTCCTGTCATTTCAGGTGTCTTCAAAAACAAGACTGGCCCCCTCTGAGTTGTGTGGTTTCAAAAATGTAGAATTTTTAACTGCTGATCCAGCTCTGCCTACTGACTGTACACCGTGAATGTGGAACTGAAGATAAGGTGTTTATCATTACCTTACCTCAAGTTATCAGCTTTCATTCAAACCTGATTTTTTCAGAAAATTAGACTTATAAATTGTCAAAATATTAAGATAGGAAAGTTACGCTGTTAAGTTCTTTAAAAACATAGATGTTGATATCCTTGGAATTATAAACGTAAAGATTTACAAAATATACATTCTTTATCCTATGAGGCAATTTAAATTTAATTCTTACTGAATTACTTCAGTTTTTTATGCATATAGTTTTAAGCATTCGTTCTTTGTATTTATGTAATTATTAAAAGGAAATGTTTTGTAAGGTAACAGTATATTTTGGTTAAGCCTTAACCCAGTAACAAATGGAAAACAAATTGAATGTATTGGTGAAAAACTTCGTAATGCATTTAGTCACTGCATTCAAAACGAGTTCTGGATACCTTGATGTTGAAGAGGGGATAGTGAAGAGGGGATTCTGTGTTCATCGAAAATGAAACATTGTTGCTTGGCTTAAAGGTATTTTTGGGAGAAATGCAGTAAGGAACGAAGCAGTGAAGTACGATAGTGATTAAAAGGATTTTGATTACTAGTGCCATGTTAATAATTTTTTCCCCTAATAAAATCAAGATGGATGTGATGCCTTTAATGGTGATAAACCTTTCTAGTAACATACACAAAAGTTACAAGTATTTCAGGACGGTTGAGAGCTAGCATATTGCATAATGAGAGCTGTACTTTGACATTAGAATTACTGAGAATGGCTCGTAGTAATGTCACTACGTAATAAAACATTAAGGTGAACAGTCTAAAGAGTATCCATATAAATATTTTTACTCAGTACTAATGTTCACTGTTTTGTTTTTACTTGAGCTGCCAGCAGTGTGTGCTTTTTCAAGATTGTTTAAAAGCTCTTAAGATTTCAACTTTGGTTCTAGGGTGCACAGAGAAATATTGTCAGTTCAGACGTGTAATATTAGAGGCTAAGATAAAGGCCCCGTAGCGGTAGAGCTATCAGTGCACCTACATTACTTAAGGTGGTTATTTGCAGTTCCTTTGGCCCCTAGCTGCAACCCCTTTCGTCCCTTTTACTATATCTCCGTCCATATTCTTCCTTCCTTATTTTCCACCCTCTCCTAACAATTTCATATTGTAATTGAAGTTTTCCTCTGTTGCACCTTGACTACCTTTTTACTCAATTACCCTTTCAGCGCTGAATGGCCTCATAGGTCCCATCGAATTGGCCTTTAGTCTAAATGTTCCAATTACTAAGATAAATGCAGTCATTCGAAAACTGCGAGCCAATAAGACAATACTGTATTTACAATGACTGATACAAAGTGCAATGTCAGATTTCGTGTAGTACATAATCAGAAAATTGCACCTAGGATGAACTGTCATGTAAGGAAAGTAAAGCTTTCTCCCTTGTACGGAAATGTTTGTATGTTTGCAATCTAAACTATTAACTTTAAACTATTTTTTGGGGGGGAGGGCGAGGGAGGTATACCAGAAGATGGAGTAGCCATCATTTTTCTTATTTGCGTTTTTTCTTGATCCTAATAATACATGAGTAACCAGGGCATTCCTTAACCTAACCGAGGTGGTGACAACCATTATTATCAAGAATTAGAGTGGTGGATGGTAGTTGAATTATTTTAATCTAAAGTAAGCGATATTCAACTTGACCCCTATAGCGTTTACCCTGAAATCCAGCGGATATGGTTTTAACAAAAAATTAAGTAAAAATGTACATGCTAGTTTGGGCAGTTAGTCATATTTTAATAAATGGTGTTTCTGGTAACCTATGCGCGCACAAAGAGCCCTGTTCCCCTGCCATTTGCTGAATCATAAGTAATAAAAACAAAATATACCATTGAAACGCTAATTTTTTAAATTTTACAGCTTGGATGCACAGGTAATATAATTAAAACTTCCATTAAAAAAATTACTTCTAGAAAACCTGTCTATGCCTGTAAAAATATTTTGTATTAAGGGGCGACTATGCGTCTCCCAAATATTGAAATTCTTGTAGCTTGTCCCGCTAATAAAGACTTTCGAAGTGAAAATAAGGTCAATGTGTGTTATTTGATCATTAAAAACCTCGAATGAAGGTACTTTATCTTGTTTAAAACCAAAATTTACTTAGTTTGGGAAACAGCCGAATTTCTTCGTGAAAACGGTTTTCAGAGAAGCGATTCAGTGTTAATGATATCCTTAAATACCGTAAAGCGAGATCGCTGGAATCATGATTCACTGACGAGTGGATTGGAACACTTGGTGAAGGTTTTCTTAATCTTTCCCATAGCCTTTTAAACCTTAGTGTTCATATCCACATCTGGGTCCTCTTTATAACAATCTTAATTTCGAAAGTTTTCATTGTTTGGATTTTTTTCACAATCAAAGAGGCTCGCCAGCTCTTCAATTTCAGGAGGTTGCAGGGAGGTTGATAAGCTAAGCTTTGTAGCAAGAGTGTAGTTTGAGTCAGATTGAAGGTATCTTTCAGGATTATGGAAAGATAAATGCTTCACTAAACCACCTTTAATCATGGTATGTCATTAATCCTCTCGTTAGTCCAACATCTGAACCAGACTTTTCAAATATCATTCCAACTTACTGGAATCCAGGCCAGATCAGTCATCGAAGTCAATGGGATCGTTAGCACGTCAAGACCAACTGTCACACCGGTCCTGTGCATTCTCAGTTCATTGGCTTCCGTTAGAAAGTTGAGCGAACTCTGCCCTGGCTGAATAAGAGGCTCGGCAAAGTTCTCGCCAATGGCATCCTATATAGACGCCATGTGATGGAGTAGCATGGCTATGTAATATAGATGAATGACTTCTGTCGTGCTGAAATTGTCTATATCGCAGCAGGACGCTGAGACAAATGTTACATGCGGAGATGAGGAAAGTTTGGTAATGTTTGCTGTCAGTTGCCATTAAGGGGACTGTGATGTAGGGTAGCAGTCATAATCGCCTTAACGGAGGGTCGTAGGGTTCTCTCCTTTCTCTTTTTTCAGCGAGCGAGAGGAGAAGAGAAAGAGCGGGTGGTTGGGGTAGCGGGATTATCTTCCCTGGTTGGAAGGATAGGAAGAACATTCTAAAGAAGCGTTGAAAGGGAGTTGAATCGCAACCTCTGCGGTTCCTTTGATGCAGGAAGGTCAAGTGACGGTATTTCAGATATGTTATGTATGAAGAATGTTATGTATGTTTCCCCTATACTTTAAAAAAAAAAAAAAAACAGCAGGACCTGTTGGCAGGCGGTGATGGCCTTAAGCAGAAAGGAAGCAGAGGGAAAATGAGAGGAGGGGAGGTAGGGGAGTGGTAGGGTTATGGGCCGGCGCAGGGGCTGTTTTGGCAAACTGTGACCCTGCACTCATTGTTTTGCAAGCTAGCTCCAAGCGTTCTCGTAGTCTTGACAACTGCTTTAGTAGCTAATGACTATTGCTTATTAATAGACTATAAATAATCTTATTTTGAATTAACAACCCCAATCGCTTTCCAAAACCTGCAGCGCTTGTGGCTTGCTTGTTTTTTGAGGTTTCTGGTGTTGTAAGTGACCATTTGGTAGGAACTAAAGCCTTCGATATAGTATCACCATCAGTACAGTTCCACGTTTTCTAAGTAATTTATTTTTCAGCGTTATTGGTGTCTTTAGCTTATAATTTATATATGTTGACAGCATTTTTTACATCAGTTATTAGTTATATCTATTTACTGCTCGAACTGTCAACATCCCAACAACTTCTTAGCCTATTTAAATCCCTTAGATGCAAATTACACCCAGTAAGGTAACTCATTCTATTTTAAATCCCATAAAAAATTGATATTTTGAAATAATTGTAATTAGACCATATTTCTCTCCCGTTTCAGAAAAATTCTATCAAATATAGGCACATATGATTAAGATATACCAATAATGAATATGCATCGTAGTTACATTTGCTTTATATATTCTTTTGTTATTTTCAGAATTACAGACTTCCTTGATGATGTTCGCGCAAGGAGTACTGACATAATCCTTAGCACACAAGAAGGTATTCCTGCATCCCGTGCTGTGACGACACATTTCAGAACTGGTGATTTACTAGAACGTTGGTCGCCTCACATGTAAGTATAAATACAAAGTAATTAGATTGATAATCGTCTCTAATATTAGTAATTATTTTCTTTTTATGACAAATGACCCCTCTACTTTTACACTGGTTAATGGTCAAGTATATTAAACGTACAAAATGTGTAGTGGAATTTAGCATGGGAGATTTCATTGTTTTATTGCTTTACGACTAAGTTGTTAGTTTGTTTAATATTTTCCTTAAATCATCGTTCTATTTATACTGCATCAGCTCTTTGTTTTTTACAAAACCGGCATAACATTTCGTTGAAGTTTGTCGGCAAATTGATTGCCTGTTATAATAATAATAATAATAATAATAATAATAATAATAATAATAATAATAATAATAATAATTTTTAAAAATTTTGCTTGCATTTGGGAAGTGACTCTCTTAGAGTATTTGTATCTCATTTCCTAACAGGATGTAACTTTAAGAAGGTTCTTTGACGTTTCCTCTCGTATATATGAGGGTATCATTAGGGCACCCCCTACCCAACGAGCTTCACGAACATAAAATGTGGGCATCACCAGCTCTTCCTGGTATTCTGGAATTGCCAACATTCTACAGTAACTGAACATCTTATCTCATTATTCACTGATAATTTCTTCAAGAAACGGTGGGATCTTCATAACATTAATTTTTTACCCACTGTCACGAGTCAAAAAATCATTAAATATCTCCTTTGTTAAGCAAATTTAGCTTAATTGTCCAAGAGAGAGAGAGAGAGAGAGAGAGAGAGAGAGAGAGAGAGAGAGAGAGAGAGAGAGAGGGTGCTTTTCTTCTCGCTTCATTCCTCCCATCGTTCCAAGTTACTGCATTAACAACTCCTCAAGAGTTCCCATCTTTATTCTTCATAGATAAATTGTCCTCGTATTCCTTATTTCAGTATCATTCTCTCTATCTGTAACAGTAAGCTGTAAGACCATTCTGTGTCTGTAGACTAGAACCCTATAACCTTCTTTTTTTCTAGTGGTAGATCTATGGCTCCGCTCCGATTGGGAGCCGTTCTTTACCTTATCCCGTTTTCTCCCTTCAAGTTGGGACCCTTCAAGGTCCCAACTTGATGAGATTGAAGCATTTGCCATCTTGTTGAATTTCCATAAAAATAACAATAGGTCACAGAGTAAATTCAGCCTTGACTCTCAGAGTATTTTTATTCTCTTGCTATCTATCTCGAATGTAAAATTAAATTATAAACCTGGGGATTAAAGTAGTCCAAATATCACTTACAAGTAGGGCCATGATGAAGAAAGGTCACAACAAAGAAATCATTACATTTCTGGTCGTCTACTTACATCACCGTTTCATTTTGACTGTGAAATATGAAGCGAGGAAAGCTCCTCCCCTCTCTCTCTCTCTCTCTCTCTCTCTCTCTCTCTCTCTCTCTCTCTCTCTCTCTCTCTCTCGGAAATTCATTAACTCTCCAAAATGCACTAAGCCATCATGGCTTGCCCGAAAATTACTTACTAACAAACTATGCATAATGTGATTGTGTTTCACTAAACAAGAATATATATATTTTTTAATATTCCTGAAAGAATTATTATTGCCACTTAAACAATCTGTGAAGATTTTTTTCAGTCGTCAGATCATTATGTTGGTCATCGAAAACATTAAAAACCTTGATATCTATGAACACTATCAATTAGAACCCCCTGGTTATTATGTAGAACGTCTTAGTGCATTACCAAGAGCGTGCTATCGACAACATAATCTAAGCCTGAGCAATGCATTCGAGATTGTGTGTGTGTTATAGTTCATGTTTTGGTTTCTTAAGGTCATACGAGGTTTCACAATTTCAAAAGTTAGTTGAAGGGTTTTCACACAGTGCTATAACCTCATAACAAATAACTTAAACACTGTTATGTTGCTATCTTCTTTTTGATAATTTTTCAGATTTCCCCGTTAAAATTGATTCCTTTCCATCGTGGACTTTTTGAGTATTACCAACGACCTTTATTTTCTTCTACGTTAAACAACTCAGGACTTGAAGGATATGAGTGAATAATAAAGAAATAAAAACTTGTAGACGGCTCAATTCCATATTTAAATTGCAATTTAGGCACAGAGAGAATGATTTACGGTCTATATAGCATATGACTGTTCTCCATCTCAAATAGTTAAAGAGCAAACGATCCCCCAAAAATGTTGCAGATTTCTTATTTATCAGTGTTGCATAAGAATTCCATTTAAAGATCTGTTGAGAATCCGGGTTATGATTTTCGTATCGTTATTAATAATGCTTAATTTTTAAAGCTGACTTGCTCAGTATCTAATATTACCATATAATGACTATAATAACCAATTATCACAGACCTGCCTTTGCCTGATAGAAGCAGTGAAAAAAAGTTTGAACTACCTGGGGATCGTCGAAAAATGTCCGTTTTTACGAACGAGTATTAATTAATCTACTTTGCTTATTTAAGGTGGAAGGGAGCGAATGGTCTTAACTCATTTGCTTTATCGCGGAAAGTCTAGAGAAGCTGCCACGAGGCACATTATTAATTTTTTTTTTTTTTTTTTTTGCGCAGTGTTTTCAGCAATTTGATGAACTCGTATTGGAAACTCTTTGATGGACTATTTCGTTATTTATTTTCCCCGCACTCCTTGGATTATTGCGCGTTCCAGATAGAATGTAGGTCAGTGTATAATAACAATAATAATAATAACAATAATAATAATAATAATAATAATAATAATAATAACAATAATAATAATAATAATAATAATAATAATAATAAAAATAATAAAACATTTTTTGCAAAGCCTAAAGTATTGTTGTAATTTTCAAAGTATGTTTCAAGGATTCGAAATTTTAAGGACCTTTTCATTCGGGAAACTTTTGTATGTGATTACGCTTCCCAGCATTTAAAACAATAATAATAATAATAATAATAATAATAATAATAATAATAATAATAATAATAATAATAATTTGTCAATTACTTTAAAATCAAACGAGCATGTTCATAAATGATGGAACTAAGATGCACACCAAATAGCTGACTTACTGAAGAGCCAAAAGACGTGAGACTCAATTGCTAGCGCTGAAAAGGACTGAAGCCGTGAATCTTATCTTTATCCAGTAACAAAGGCGTCACTTGAGCCGTCTCTTGCGCAGAGATTAATGGTCCTCTTATGCAGAAGACAGTGGACGCCAAAATTGAATGCTTTCAAACTATAGTGATTTGGATTTCGCAATACTCGACCAGAACCTTTGAACCTGAATTGATAAAAATGATTTGTTAATACACAGAATGTTCTTTTTCGGGTAGAAAACTCGTCTCTTAAGAGTTCATCCTGGTAAAAGACATTTTCGTGTCATGTCAAACTGTAGAAAAAGCACGGAATCATCTGAAACATCAGAGTTCAACGGTATTGCGGTAGGAGTAAACAGGACGTAAACGGCCGAACAAGCATCACAGCATATATAAGAAACCTCAGTTAGATTAAGGAAAGGGAAAAATTTAGTTCACATTGCCTTACATTCGGCAAACCAAATCCTCAAAATAGAATCACGTATAAAAGGGCAATTTGGAAAAAAACTGTCTTTTAGGCCATTTATAAAACAGACCTTGCCATCCATCGAGCACTGAAAAGCTGTCAATGACCCGAGTCAATCAATTTGTTTTTGTATCAATAATAATCAACTCTCTGTATTTTCTGGTTCTCTATCTATGGCCTTTTTCAGCGGCGTTTTTGTTATTATTTAAGAGGAGAGAATTTTGTACGCAAAAAGGAAATTCGCCTTTTTATTAAAATATTTTACTTAAAGTGACACTTGTATTGCACCTGTTTACAAATGTAACATATATAAAATTTGCCGATAGCAGCAATAATAATAACAATCATCATCATCCTAATGATCATTATTGTTATAAATTATTATTAATATTGTGATTAATAACAGCCTATATATATATATATATATATATATATATATATATATATATATATATATATATATATATATATATATATATATATATATATATATATATATATATATATATACTGTATATTACATGCCAAATCAAAGTCCTTCGTAAAGAAGGCATCGTGCTTGCCCCATATAGAAAATGGGAAAAAGGACGTTAAAACGAAGAAGAATATATATATATATATATATATATATATATATATATATATATATATATATATATATATATATATATATATATATATATATATGTATATATACTGTATATGTATTTTTATCATTATTATTACTAGGGAGGAGACTAAATTTTAAGGACATTATTCGTTAAATATAATAGCTGTTCTACGACATCTAATTTACTTCCCTATGAGTCATATAACCTTTTCATTATCATGTAGCTGGTATAAGAGGACCCCTAAGTTCATCTAAAGAAGATCTGTTGTGATGGTTTTGTTTCCTCTGACGAGAGCTGCGGAATAAAAAGTTATAAGATGCATAGAGAAAATAAAAAAAATTAAATGCCGCAGAAAGGACAAATAAATCATTAACATTATTGGCATCTTTACCCTGCCACGTGGCCTATCTTTCACGAATGACAAAAAAAAAAATCTCGGGTACGACACACGATACGAGACAAACAGAATCTTGAAAGGAAGAAAAAAAAAAGTCTCTGAAACAGTTTAAAAAAAGGGAAAACATCCATTATTTACACGTACAAACAAGGAGCTCATTTTGGCTAAGAATAGAGGTGAATGACATCCTTTTCAGATATCGGAAGGGGATCCTTTTACTTTCTCTCTCTCTCTCTCTCTCTCTCTCTCTCTCTCTCTCTCTCTCTCTCTCTCTCTTATTCACAGTCCACGGTGTGTGCATATCGATGCAGCCTTCTTTTATTGTTACACACACACAAAAACACACAAATATATATAATATATATATACGAGTATTATATATATATGTGTTACGGTCATTTTGAGGAATTGGTCATTTTGCAAACTGCCCGGTCATTTTGGAAAATGACCAAAATATCTGTCAGTATGCAAAATGTCCAAATAATTGTGGTCATTTTGGAAAATGACCAGAAGTTTGGTCATTTTGCAAAATGACTATTAGTATCGTTGGTCATTTTGTAAAGTTACCCCAATAGCTGCTGGTCATTATGCAAAAATAAACAAATAGTAACTTAAAATTGATTAGGAAAAGTCTAAGTATTAATAAAGGTGTGTTTTCTTTATTCAACATTAAAAACTTACATTACACATTACAAGTATATTAGAATATTGAAAAATGACCAGAAGTTTGGTCATTTTGCAAAATGACTATTAGTATCGTTGGTCATTTTGTAAAGTTACCCCAATAGCTGCTGGTCATTTATTCAACATTAAAAACTTACATTACACATTACAAGTATATTAGAATATTGAAAGAACTAAAACCGAACTTGAAAATTATTTCAACAATTATCAAAATTAGTATTATCTGACTTGTTTGAACAAGAGTTGCTGCATTTACATCTGCTGTTGCACAATACTTCGTTTTTGAAGCATTTACAGCGTCTGCTCCGACATAACTGGGTGCAGCTACACTTACTGATCCCCTGGCCATGTCCCATCGAGTCTGCAATAGCTACCTCTCGCAGACTGACTTCGCGATCCTTTATTACCTCTTCGAGTGACATAAATTTTTCAGCACATAAAGTGAACTGATTCCGACTGTACACCTGTTTAAGTAAACCATGTTTTGTCCCTAGTTTGTAAGTTCCGCCATCCATTGTCTCAGTTATAATTGCCTTTGCATTCGCAAACTCCGCTCGTCCACGGTCAACAAGTGGAATAGGAACCATGACAGTGTCCCCTGCAAGGGCTGGCTTGAAACGCTGTACTGATTTATCCTTCATTTTTTTAGCTTGCTTCTCTTGTTGTATTTTCGATTCCCAGCGGCTATTGGGGTAACTTTACAAAATGAACAACGATACTAATAGTCATTTTGCAAAATGACCAAACTTCTGGTCATTTTTCAATATTCTAATATACTTGTAATGTGTAATGTAAGTTTTAATGTTGAATAAAAAAAACACACACCTTTATTAATACTTAGACTTTTCCTAATCAATTTTAAGTTACTATTTGTTTATTTTTGCATAATGACCAGCAGCTATTGGGGTAACTTTACAAAATGACCAACGATACTAATAGTCATTTTGCAAAATGACCAAACTTCTGGTCATTTTCCAAAATGACCACAATTATTTGGACATTTTGCATACTGACAGATATTTTGGTCATTTTCCAAAATGACCGGGCAGTTTGCAAAATGACCAATTCCTCAAAATGACCGTAACATATATATGTGTATATATATATATATATATATATAAACAAATAATTGTATATATATATATATATATATATATATATATATATATATATATATATATATATATATATATATATATATATATATATATATATATACACACATATATACACACATATATATACATATACACATACACACACACATACACACACACATTGATTGCCTCTTATCCTTTATGAATATTGGCCATGCCTTTTAGCTTTCATAATACATTGAATTTTATGTCATGGTAAATCAGCTACAAACAAAACTTCGAGATTGTTTGTTGTCTTATTCTGCCGTTCACACATTCGGCACGAAGTAATGGTTCCCAGTTCAGAATGCCTTTCCTTATTGGTTACATTTTTATTATTTACTATTATTTGTTTTAAATTTTCAGAACCATTTTCCTTTCTGCGCGATATATTGGTATATTGGCACTTAGGTGCGTACGAATTTTTTAGCTCCTTTTCCATCGTTTGTCGTATGTGTCAGATTTATAATGGAATCTTGACATTAAATTTTGTATAACAGAATCTTGACAAAATGTCACATTCATCAGAACTAAATATTTTACAGAATTACCAGAGGTCAACATATTATGCATTAAGTTAAATTTCTTGAATATATTTTCTAATTTTTGCTTCAAAAGAATTTTCGTCCTATTATCAGTTTATTTTAGTATTTAAACGCCTATTCAAATTATTGTACTACTTTGACGAAATTGAAAAAAAAACGAGAGAATTATGCGTTGCAGAAAAATAATCGAAAGTCTTGATAAACTAAACAGAAAGAAAGCGAGTTTGAGACAGTAAACAAGACCAGGTAAATAAACAAATCCAAAATGGAGCTTTAGCTTAAACATTGAAATGCAAACATCAGGGTCATGAGTCTGAAAAGACGAGAGATTGCTGTTGACTTCTGAAAGGAAGAAACTCACCTTTGCACGGCATCCATTTTTTTTTTCTTTTCCGGAGGAGGTAATTAGGGCAGTGCTTTCTTTTCATTTTTATGATTAGTTTCTTTCACGAGCCATTTTGCATACGAATAATCTTGAATGTTAATCGTAAATTCTCTTTCTTTTCTGGGTGAATTTGTCATTCTTTACAATAACATTAAAAAAACCACAGCTACAACATGTTGAACTATAAGCAAGGGGCAAAGTTTTAAAATTACATATTGACTTTCCTTCTAGATGATAGTGATTGCAAACGATGAGAAATCGGATGAAGCCACGGTAATATCCGGTTGCCACAAGGTACGTTGTTAGCTGTATTGCTGTTTGTGATTATGATTGCAGACATAGACAGTAATGTTAAGGGCTCGTTAGTGAGAAGTTTCGCCGATGACACAAGAATAAGTAGAAAAATTACTTGTGATGAAGATAGGAACTCGATACAAAGAGACCTAAACAAAATATATAAATGGGCAGAGGTAAATAGAATGGTATTTAACTCTGATAAATTTGAATCAATAAACTATGGTGATAAAGAAGGAATGCTATATGCATACAAAGGACCTAATAATGACACAATCACAAATAAGGAAGCAGTTAAAGACCTTGGTGTGATGCTGAATAGGAATATTTTATGCAATGACCAAATAGCAATAATATTGGCAAAATGCAAAGCAAAAATGGGAATGGTGTTCCGGCACTTCAAAACAAGAAAAGCCGAACACATGATTATGCTTTATAAAACGTACGTACGTAGTCCACTTGAATATTGCAATATAATATGGTACCCACACTACCAAAAGGATATTACACAAACAGAGAGTGTACAAAGGTCCTTTACAGCTAGAATAGAAGTTAAGGACCTTGACTACTGGGAAAGACTACAATTCTTATATTTATATAGTCTTGAAAGGAGAAGAGAACGCTACATGATAATCCAGGCATGGAAACAGATAGAAGGAATTTCCGAAAACATCATGGAGCTAAAAATATCAGAAAGAGCAAGCAGAGGTAGATTAATAGTGCCCAAAACTATACCAGGAAAACTAAGGAAAGCACACAGGACATTAATCCACCACGCACCAGCATTGATAATGCAGCGTCTATTCAGTGCGCTACCAGCTCATCTGAGAAACATATCAAGAATGAGCGTAGATGTGTTTAAGAATGAGCTCGACAAATATGTAAGATGCACCCCAGACCATCCAAGATTGGAAGATGCAAAATATACCGGAAGATGCATTAGCAATTCTCTGGTAGACATCAGAGGTGCCTCACGCTGAGGGACCTGGGGCAACCCGAACGAACTGTAAGGTCTGTAAGGTAAGGTCTCTCTCTCTCTCTCTCTCTCTCTCTCTCTCTCTCTCTCTCTCTCTCTCTCTCGAAACTATTTTTCAGGATTATGTTACCCGATTTTTGCTCAAAAGAGTCTATTAATAAAAGGCCAAAATTCTCTCTCTCTCTCTCTCTCTCTCTCTCTCTCTCTCTCTGTGGTCATTTTTCAAACTACTTTGTCGATGTAACACAAAATAAATCAAATGTGTTCTTTAAAAAAATTAAAGTTTCCTAGTTTAGTACATCCATTACTAAAGAATAAGCAAGAACTGTATAAAAATACTAAATAATAAGTAAGAACTGTATAAACGTTTTTGTAGAACAGTTTTCGGCAGGATCATAAAATTAATGGTAAATGAAAGTCTTTTTGCGATAGTAACAACTGTGATCATAACGCATAAAGAACGTAAAGCGATAGTAGCCATTCAAAAAACTAAAGTTTATTTTTGATCTGTTTTCGAATTTCAAGCGCCTGTCATTTTTCTTAAGCACATCTCTTAGTGTTAATTTGATCCAAGTAAAATTATTTGTAGAAAATTATAAACTCATTTTCCCATACTATAATCCACTAATTGAAAGCAATTTACTCATTTCTTTATGAAAAGAAACCTTAATTAATTAAGATTACGTCTCGAGATAACGATATCAGTGATCGGTTTAGCTGTATTGATGTCCATTTTTAGATATAGTTTTCAAAAAAAGCCTATTAGTCATTAAGGGAAAGAAGTGAAAAATAACAGGGTTATTTTTCGACTTTTGGGATCAAAAGTCCAGCCTAATTGGCTTTATCACAGCCAGTTAATAGCCACTTAATCTGGTTTCTCTCGATCCCTGCCAGGGTGCATCGCTCTTTGACATGGAGAGAGAGAGAGAGAGAGAGAGTAAAAAGTATTTGTCAATCGCACACACTTCGTTTGAAATACGTAAAAATAAACATGTTTTGAAAATATCCAAAAGCAATATATTTTAGATAATGAGCTCTTTTCATTTTCCGGTAACTTTGATTTTGTTTGTTTTTTAAATTTTTCTTTTTGAAGTGAGGAAGATATTCAGACCAGACTCAACATAGCTCAATATTGTTTACATGAGGGGCTGCAATTGTACGTATATATATATATACATATATATATATATATATATATATATATATATATATATATATATATATATATATATATATATATATATATATATATATATATATATATATATATATATATATATATATATATATATATATATATATGTATGTATGTATGTATGTATGTTTATATATGTGAGTGTGTCTGTATATATGCATGTGTAACGTATGTGAGTGTGTCTGTATATATGCATGTGCAATCAACTGATTTCAACAGCGCCCTCTCCTCCAGACTACTCAATTAAAAGTGATGAAAAAAAAAAAAAAAAAAAGAGACAAAATCCCATAATAGAAAACGTCTCCCAAGGGGACGGTGGGAGAACTCTTGCTTCCTGAAGTATTTGCCGCCTCCCTTCTCTCACTCACTATAGTGCGTCATGTGTTCGTTTCGTTATATGAACGCTTACACGTGTTCTCCATTGAAAGAGAGGTTATAGCAAATTAACCTATTTCACTGACACCATAACTATCTGGGTCACTGGTAATTTATTAATAACTGCGTCATTAATGTGTATGGCTCTCTCTCTCTCTCTCTCTCTCTCTCTCTCTCTCTCTCTCTCTCTCTCTCTTTCCTCCGACAAATTTTATTTCCATAAGCTCGTCATATCTTTTATAAAATTATCAGACTTAATCTTGCTGTTGTTAGTTGCCACGCGAAAATCCTTTGTAATCTCGAGTGAACGAACTTTCTTTTTAAAATGCTTTGTCGAAACTTCCAAGAGGATTCGTATCTCTTTCTAAACGTAAGCATTTTTTCCTTTTAAATATGTAACCCTTTTCAGGCGTTGTAATTTGTAGGGTTTTTTGGTTTAAGTGCTAAAAGATAATTACGAAAAAAACGAATGCTGTATCACTAGTTAGAACTGTGATAAGTGTTCGACATTTTTTTTTATAATAGCTCTTTATTCCGCATTATCTTTACCGACATTGTTAGGGTTATTTTGATAGTATAACCGACTCTTAAATATGAAACCTCGTTTAAAATTGATACAAGTGCTTGAAATGGGTAAAGAAGAATGCTGAAATGTATTTCGAGTGGGTTCACTCAAATTACGGTCCCCTAAGTAGACTCTCAGGGCCGTAGTTGCATTGTTCAGAACTGATTAAAGCTTAAGTCTAGATACTCATAGGCGTTTCCATCTTTCTAGCTAGAGTCTTTAGACAACAGTTGTTTGTAACAATCTGGTAGAATTTCATAGTTTTCTCTTTCTTGTCCGTACAACTGGCCACATTTCCAGTTCCGAATCCTGACCTTGATTACGTGTCATCATTAGTCTTTTCATCGTGTCGTATACAAACTGCACCTTATAACTTCGTGGTTGTTTCTCAGACTGACCATATTATTCGCCCTCACGAGAGATAAAGACAACGTAAAGATGAGTGATATAAGAGCCTACAGGTAACAGAAAAGGCCAGTCCAACAAAGTGAGGGAGCGACTGAGTTTCATTTCTACTTCAGCGTCCCAATCTTTCTGCAAGTTTTTCATATTGCTGGAATTAAACGACCGAAATCGACTTTAACTCGGCTAAATGAGGCTCTGCAGAACGCTATTCCATTTTCACTCCTAAATCATCATTCATTTTTATAAGAAAAAATCGTTTCAGATTGATGATAAAGCTGTCATAAATTAACGCCTTTCATTTGCATTTGTTGTGTCTTACACAAAGTGACAATAAATAAGAGATTTTCCTACACCGGAAGCTTCTGCCAAAGAAAGAATAAAAGTGAAAGAGATTGACAGACAGGCAGACAAAGTTAACAGAGCTCCGGTTAGGCATAAAGTTACCCCTTTGTTATTTCAAGTTGCCTGGTTAATAACTCCACTGCTGATGAATACAAGAGGCGTCTTCATCTGATGAATACCACCAGCGCCCTCATCTCTCGAGAAGTATTTACATTTATTGATTATTCATTTACTGTGTGGTTATTATTTTTATCCCTCAGTATATTATCGTTGTTTTCTCTTTATTTCGTTCGTTAATGTTGTTGAAAATTTTAACAGATTGCAATATCATAAGTAATACCGTGAAACTTAATTTTTGATAATATTTTACCTCAAGTTATATTTTTGTAAAATTCTTAGCTACTTTTTGGATTTTAGTTTTCATTAATAATAATGATAATGATAATAGGTGCCCTTATTCTACTGACGATATCATTTAATGTCTGTGTAAAAATCAATTACAATTCAGGACATTGTAAATGCATGGCCGCCTCCCGCTCTATCGGAAGTGAAACTCGTCAGAACTGACCCAAAGGGGCGTCACATCGCTCGGAATTTCATGCTAAATTCATTCATTCATTCATTCATTCATTCATTCATTCATTCATTCAAAACTCTGCTGACCGGAAAGTGATTTTGTGATCCATTAAGCCTTAAACTGGTCATCGACGATCATTTTGTAGTTGGTCATGACTTCCTTCACGTAGAGATGAGAAAGATAGACAAGCAGACATTGATATTTATTTTAGTTGTTTGTGTAAGTTTTTCTTTCATATTTACTGTATATCTGTCTGTCTGTCTGTCGTGTTTATATGAATACCACAGTAAAGCCTTTGTTGTTTCAGATCATCCGTTCGTATATTTTCAACTTGAACACTCCAATAAGAATTAAGCACCCTAAAATTAATCATTCCCGAAATTTGAAGTTTATTCTAGGATTAAAAAACGCAATTAATGTTGGGAATGAGAAAAGTTTACATACAATTGAAAGATTTTCTTTGTGGACGATTCTACCGTTTTTTTTTAATCGCAATTTCGGATACTGATCTCCAGAAGTTTGGCAATGAACATCAGCGACAAGTTACTTGGCTAGAATAAAGAAACGGTACTAGAGGTAGGTTTGCTATGAGGTAACATGAAACCATTTTAGATTAATTACGTCATTAGAAAGAGGGATGTTGATCTAAAAGAGATCAAGAGAGTTTTTTTACGGTGGGTGGTATTAGAAAGGTGTGTTACTGTGCTTCTATTGGAAACTGAATTGGCATAAACGTACTCTTAAAAAAAAAATAGAAGATTTGTGCTTATGTTACCGCTATAGAGAGAGAGAGAGAGAGAGAGAGAGAGAGAGAGAGAGAGAGAGAGAGAAGGTATACCACTTCAGAGGTAAAATAAAATTCCCAAGTAGCTGATGAAGTGCCAGTAAAGCTCATCATATATTCATTTTTCCATCGCATCCTTCTACTTATCTCTGTTTGAGTCCCTCCTCTCATGACGCCAGACGAATGGGGCCATTGTGAGAAAGCTATCGAAGGCTAGATTCCCCATGATACCGGATATGGCTGCGTACATTATCCGGATATATCGGTTCTGTTGGGTAACGAGGGATTACTTTATGAGGAGCAAGTACGAAACCGGATGGAAATGCGGTATTGCAGCAGCATAATGACCGATATTGGCAATATCGTAAAAGGAAATGGGGTGTCGGTTTTGAAGCAGGAGACCATTTAAGATGAATCTTTACCAAACTTATTGTTATTACTATTATTCAGAACGAACACATTTTAAGTTGGACCAATCCTGATGTGACGTTGGCTTGTTAAGGAAATAATCAGCTGTGCAGAATGTTATATTTGTAAGAGGATAAACTCTGAGCCAGGTGGCGTATAATGCAGGCGATGACAGCTAAAAATAGTTGAGATATAATGCGTATTTGGTTTAGAGGGGCAAAGAATGGTATTCCAGCGATTACTGAATCTGCGATTTTAACGGCAATAGTGTAATACAATGAGAGTCAGTTTCGGATTAACTGGAATTATAAAAATAAGTTTTCCAAAGTGAAATCTAGTGTAATGAATTTGTTTATAAGCGTTAATAAGTGTGCCATATAAGTTAAATATTTAGGTAAAATTACGAGTGTTTGCATCTTCAAGATCTTCAAGTGAAATTGGTTGTATATATCAATCAAAAGACAAGCTTCTTAACCTACATGAATTATTTAGGCATATATTGAACTTATTAGTACTGATGCGCTACTAACAGCAATTTGAATAATATTCCACATTATAGCCTAATTAGTAAGCCGAAGGTGAGGCCAGTGTCAGCGTAATAACTTTGGATATTCTTCCATTCGTGGACGTAATGACATTCATTATCAGATAACACCGAAAGCTAATGAGGAGACTGTTGTGTCCAGAAGGGAAGCTTCAGACCGTTATTGTGGCACGATAAGGTTCGGGAGAAGTTCTGTCAAACACGGTAAAATGAATATTATAAGAGGTAGTGTGAAGGTTTTTATATTTTTCTCCTCGCAGATTTGCCTTTATTGTTAATGGGAAGCTAAATGTTTTTGACTCCTGACTGCTATTTGTTGTTTTTAGCAGGTCAGTTTTTTTTTTCCTTAAAAGTTAATGGGATTAAAAAGTGAGCGGCATCTGGCTGATGTTTGCAGCCTAAAAGAAAAAGATAGAGTCTGGAATAAGTTTTCAGGCAAGGGTTATGCATGTAAATCTGACCCGACTCACTTTTTTTTTCTACTGACGCTAGGGTAATAGAAACCAAGCAGTCAGTGGAAGTGGTTATGAGAATAACCCATAAAATGAGAGAGGAGAGAGTCTCACATATGCCGCTGGCTTCTCTAAGTAACTATAAGAGATACTGTGGCTTTTATTCATATATATATATATATATATATATATATATATATATATATATATATATATATATATATATATGATTGTGTGTGTGATATATATATATTCATATATATATATATATATATATATATATATATATATATATATATATATATATATATATATATATATATATATATATTACCTGATTTCGGTCATATAAAGGTTCTGCAATACAAATGAATTGTAGGATACAATTAATACTTATGAATTATCATTAAGGTTACACAGGGCCCTGTTGCTACTGTTACGTTGAGTTAATTTATGCAATTAGGGCCGGGAACACTCTTAAGTTAATTCGTGCTGCCCTTTACTGTCCTAACAGTCACCTTCGCCCTTCGCTCGCCCACGCTAGACTGACGGGACGAACTTTTAAACGGAACCTGTACTCGGGGTCCTCAGACCTTAGGTCTTCGATGATTGGCTCCTGTGTTCGCAAAAGGCCAATAGGCTTGTAGCGTATGGACGTCCTTTGTGGCACCCATGCCAAGCCGTCAACGGTCCCATGGCACCTTGGAAACAAGCGGTATTTGAGCCGTTATCCCCTGATCACAAAGGTACAAAGACGGCCGGTAGGTTTTCCGTTAATTAAGTCTCACTCACAAAGAATTACTGGGCACATGGCGGTCTGAAGAAGGGTTTCTTATAAATCACTTACATAACTGTGTGTTATATATATATATATATATATATATATATATATATATATATATATATATATATATATATATATATATATATATATATATATATATATATATATTTATATATGTATATGTATATGTAAATATGTGTATATATATACAGTATATATATATATATATATATATATATATATATATATATATATATATATATATATATATATATATATATATATATATATATATATATATATATATATATATTCCTTCTTTTCCCAAGTAACCCATATTTTCTCGGTATTTCATTTTTCGCGCTGTTTGACTTTCAGTGATTCTGAGTATTTTCCGAGAAAAAAATACCAAGGATAATCCTACAGTTATCCTTCTGTTTATTAACTGAGAGATTTCAGTCTCTAGATACAAATTATTTCACTAATAATTTTCTTTTTACTAAATATAACGCAAGATTTACGCGATTCAGTCAGAGTTCCTCTTTGTAAAGAATGTCCCTATACCTCTGAAAATTATCGGCAAACATTTGCAATTCTTCCGGTCTTTGGAATCGCTCCTCGTCATCACTGTTTTATAGCCTGTCATCGCCACTGATGCTGACAGTTGAAGTGACTGCTGTCTACTTTTCTCACTTTTTCCGAAATCGACAGTGCTCTTGGGAAGTTGGAGGGCACTATTGTCCTCTCTCCACTGAAGTGAAGCGGACCATTAACATTTTCTAAAGCTTGATGAATGGTCCGACACGGGCCATATTGATTTCTGAGTATTGGTGAATTTTGGGGGGAAGAGGTCTTCTTCTTCTTCTTCTTCTTCTTCTTCTTCTTCTTCTTCTTCTTCTTCTTCTTCTTCTTCTTCTTTTACTTTTTTACAAGATAAATTCTTGAGCAGTTTTACTATCAAATAATCACTGGTAAAACAAAGTATATATAGTATATTCTTCAAACTTTTATGTAAAGGTGGGTTTCAACTAATAAGGATGAAATGTTATAGTGGAAGTAATAAGTCGAAAAGTATGTGTAGTTTTTGATCATTAAGTAGTAATTCAAAGAAAAGTATGGTGGCCCCATATCCACAGTAGCATAACATTTTTTAGCATAAACCCCAGTTCAAGAAATCACCAAGAGTAGATTCTCTCTCTCTCTCTCGAGAGAGAGAGAGAGAATTACTGTCGTAGCTCTCCCAAAATTTAATCCCTTAATACTAGTCCCATGGCACACCTTTGGTCAAGTCATAAAATTCTCTCCCAAAATTTAATCTTAACACTAGTCCCATGGCACACCTCTCTCTCTCTCTCTCTCTCTCTCTCTCTCTCTCTCTCATTTCACTATAATGCCAAATCCGAGCTTCTTGCAATTTAATCTCAAACAAACGTATTATCCGATGATTTGTGACAAGAAACAAACGTAATTAGGCTAATGAGCCTTTCACGTCTACTGATTAACCGAATTTCATAATTACATTCCGCTGTTTCCAAATACAATAATGAAGAAAGCAATTTAACTCTGTCTTGGTGTAATTGGATTTAATAAGGCAAAGATCGTTAATGCTTCAAAGAATGAACTTTTTAATCCGATTGGCAAATTATGTGTGGAACCAGTTCTTTGTATCTGTAATGAGTATTTTGCCAGATTTCGCGATAATAATAAGTAAGAATGAACGACTAATATGAATTTAGGTACCAAAATAATTCCTCTTAAAAGAATAAGTTTCAGGAACCTAAATGCCAATAACAAGTTGGGCAAGAAAATTATTTACATCATTAAATAGAATCTCCTTGATAACAGCAAGGGAATTTACATGTGTCCATTACTGCACGCAATTTATAAATGGAAATATACAAACGTAATAAGAAACAGGCAATAACTTCACAAAAATGAACCAGTGTGATGTAATGAAAGATCTATGTATGAATATTTTATTGGTACGCCAAAGTTTGTGAAAAAGAACATTTAGTCAACTGTGATTGATTCATGAAATTTAGGCTCTCAAGCCAAGCACTGGGCACCTGCGGCCATCCAGCGCTTAAGACAATTAAAGAGCGAGGTGGAATAGTTGGACAGCAAGATACAGAGGTCCAGAAAACAAAGAAATGAAGAACAAAGATCTTAATGTAGAACTGACAGAAAACCGCACAGTTGCGCCGGGAAGTAACAGTTAAAGGTGTTAGATAGCTAGATTGAAAAAGGTGAACAAGAACTGAGGTAAAGTAAAAGGCTTTTAAATAGTGCATATAGCTAAGGTCCGAATGGTAGATGCAAGAAATTTTTATTAATGCCTACAGGGCACTCCTTTGAGGTGCACTGACGACACTAACCGCCTATAGGGATTTAGTAGAATATAGTTATTAAATTAAATAACCAACAACAATTCCTATTTATTACCATTAACCCTTTAAAATTTGGCATTCATATCTGTTCAGCTAAATGTACTTGTGGATACTAAATTACTTCCAGCAGTGATTGGATGAATATCGAAGCGAAAATAAACAGGAGAAACGCTTGAAATGACCATCAAGAAACATGGAATGTGTAATGGCTGTTTGACATTTAAACAGATATGGATGGTCGAGTGTGCTTGTCAATAATTGCAGTGGAAATTTCCTGACTGGTGTTTTGGGCCACGCGGTGACCCATCGCCCTTCTCACCTGACTCGACGGTTACGTTGAAAGTTCTTAATAAAGCAGCTGCAACAACATTGTTAAATAGTAAGTACCTTTGGAAAGTACCTTATTTGAGGGGGAAACCTATTAAGGGGCCCAAGGTTCTACGTTGTTTGATGACCAGAGAACAAAATTTTCGTTGTGGTTAAATGTACCAATATATTCAAACAATTTTATGCTGTATACAAAACAAAATACCTACTGCCGTTGAATGAAATGCTCTGGATAACAGTAAAAACTTCTCTAACAAGATATTTATAAAGTCTTTAAAGTGAACGCTTTAAGTAAAAACAATGACAGTTGATCTTTTTTCTTAAGTTGTCTGATTAAACCTTAATAATAATGTTAACAACAACAACAATAGTAATAATAATAATGGACACGGCAGATTAACGACAGAAATAGACTAGACAAGCCATAAATCTTTACGAAGTATGACGAAAAGGACCATTTGAAACCACTGCAGCAGTTTATTTGCCCCGCAGGAGGGTAGTGCCGTCAGTGCACCTCATGTGGTGCACTGTAGGCATTACTTAAGGTTCTTTGCAGCGTGCCTTCGGCCCCTACCTGCAACCCCTTTCGTTCCTTTTACTGTACCTCCTTTCATATTCTCTTTCTTCCATCTTACTTTCCACCCTCTACTAACAATTGATTCATAGTGTAACTGCGAGGCTTTCCTCCTGTTGCACCTTTCAAACCTTTTATTGTCAATTTCCGTTTCAGCGTTGAATGACCTCATTATTCCCAGTGCTTGGCCTTTGGCCTAAATTCTATATTCAGTTCAGTTCAGTCAGCGTTTTATTTGAGCAAGAATTCTATTATGGAAGCAGTATCATGCAACGTTTATACACGGAAAGATTCCTTATTTGTTATCCTCGGTCAGAACCACCTTTGGAATGCCAATAAAAAAAGATGTGTTTTCGATATACTGAATTTCTCATGAATTCACTCCGCCTTCCAGGTGTATTGACGCAAAGGTTTAAGGTACCTACTCTAGTTTAAAGTGAAATCTGTTTTAGAAATTCCTACTACTCTACGAACCAATAGAATTAAATAAATGAACACACGGACAATGACGGCATTGTACGAGCATTTTTGTTTTACCAAAATAAAACAGATTGTTAGTATATTGTCCTTCAGAAGAGTACGATTTTATACAGACTTGCTGTAAATGTAGTCAAAACGAAAACCTTTGGATAAAATAAGACAAAGTC